>NC_141150.1:71824774-72127850 GCF_053477565.2 Lygodium microphyllum
GTAAGCTTCAGAACTTTCAAAGCTTCTCTGCACCCAATGCCTTTGTGAAAATGTCAGCTATCTGATCCTGTGTGTTGACATATACCAAGTTAATCTCTCCTGCAAGTATCTTCTCTCTCACAAAGTGGTAGTGCACCTCAATGTGTTTTTTCCTAGCATGGAATACTGGATTCCTAGCTAGCTGTATGCTGCTCATGTTGTCACAATGAATGACAACTGGACCATCTCCCTACACATCCAAATCACCTAATAACTTTTGCAACCATACCACCTCACATGCTGCCATAGCAACACCTCTATCCTCAGCCTCCGTACTCGATAAAGCAAATGTAGGTTGCTTTTTGCTTCTCCATGTAATTGCTGCACTACTAAGGGAAAACATGAATCCACTAGTAGATCTTTTGTCTGACACGCTATCAGCCCTACATTTGTGTATCCAAAGACTTGTACATTCTTACATGCCTCATAAAAAAGTCCATAATGTAAAGTGGACTTCAAATATCTCAATATATGTCTAACTGCATCCAAATGAGGCTTTTTAGGCATCTGCATAAGCTGATTGACAAGGCCAACAACATAGCTCAAGTCTGGCCTTGTGATAGTCATGTAAATCAAACTCCCTACTATCCTCCTAAACATAATAGGGTCTTTTATCTCATCCCCAATGTTGGCACTCAACTTCACATTTTGCTCCAATGGTACTGAAAGAGGCTTACATGTTATCATAGTATACTTGGATAACATATCAAAGCCATACTGCCTTTGGGATAGCCATATACCATCATCACATTTGATCACCTCAATACCAAGAAAGTATCTCAACTCACCCAAATCCTTCATCTCAAACTTCTTCTTCAAGAAGTCCTTAACTTTAGCAATCCCTTTGTTACTGTCATCTGTAATAATCAAGTCATCCACATAAATGACATTGATGACCAAACCTGCATGTCCCCTTCTCATATAAGTGAGTGACTAGCATCAGAAATAACACCATATTGGGGAATATTAATTTTGTTTATAAATTTGGGACACATGGTCAAATCTTTGGATTTGTCATAACTTGAACATTATAACTCCAAATTGAGCGCTCTATATCTCAATAGATTCCATTTTTCAAGTACTTTTAATGATAGGTCACATCATATGGTTTTGAGAAACTTATGGGCATGTTATCCGGGTGCCAGCTTTTTAGTATTCAAAAAATGAAAATTGGGAGATTCCCAAACTCACTAATATTGTGTTAAATACAAAATCCAATATTTAAAAGATACTCTCCAATCTTGTCAAACCATGCTCTAGGTGCTTGCTTCAGACCATAGAGTGCCTTCTTTAACCTGCACACATATGTGGGATACTCTAAATCCTCATAACCTGTTGGCTGCTCCATATACACTTCTTCTTGCAATTCACTATGCAAGAAGGATTTCTTAACATCCATTTCCTACAAACTCCAAAATTTTGTTGCTTCCAAGGCAATCATGCATCTAACAGTTCCCATCCTAGCAACTAAACTGAATGTCTCTTCATAATCTATGCCATATGTTTGAGCATAGACTTTTGCAACCAACCTAGCCTTATACTTGTTAATAGAACCATCTGCATTATGCTTGACTTTGTAAACCCACTTACAGCCAATAGCTTTCTTAACCTTAGGCAAGGGTACTAAATCCAAAGTCTTATTGGCTTCTAATGCAACCATCTCCTCATCCATTGCTGCATCCCAATGAGCATGAGCAACAACATTCTCAAAAAAAAGTGGGCTCAACACCCTCAACTAGTTTCACCATATAAGCATAATGGTGAGTTGCATAACCTTCAAAACCAAATCTTTTAATAGGGTATCTGACCTTGCTAGACCTGTGTATCATTGGATCACTCAATGGAGCCTTTACATTACTATGAGCTCTCTGTACACCTGGTGTCCTAACTGAAGAAATACCAAGCTCATCATCCAAACTCTCTGAACCACTAGAATCTCGATCAAATCCCAAATTACTAGTAGATGCATCATTACCATCCAACACTTTCTTCTTTCCTTTGTCTTTGCCTGCAACACTTATAGATCCACCTGAAGATGTGGGGCTACTCCTTAGTCTCCTAGACCAAGGGCTCACTGTAGGTGTAGTACCAAATGATGTTTTTGGTCCACTAAGACTCCATGATTCTTGCTTTTCTTTTTGCACATAGCTATCATGATCATTATCATCATCTAATACATCACTAGCAAATGCATACCAATTGCTCATCTCATAAAAAAGAACATCCCTGCTCACTTTGAACTCACATGTGACAGGGTTGTAACAATAATACCCTTTTTTCTCTAAAGAGTATCCAATAAAAATACATTTTTCAACCTTTGGATCAAGATTCTTATGTAGCTCATCTGGCACATGAATATATGCAACACATCCAAATACTTTCAAGTGTGTTACATTAGGCTTCATACCAGTAAAGCATTCTTCGGGAGTCATCCCATGAATTGTAGCTGTAGGAGTTCTATTCATAATATAGATAGCAGTATGGACATCTTCAGACAAAAAATATATTGGCATATTCTTTTCAGCCATTAATGCTTGTGGAACTTCTACAATATTCCTATTTTTTCTTTCTGCAACCCCATTTTGCTATGGGGTATACTTACAAGTAAATATCCTCTTTATCCCATGAGTCCTCAAGAAGCCACTAAACTCATTAGAGAGGTACTCTTCCCCTCCATTTTATGTCAAACACTTCACTTTCAAGCATGTTTCTGTTTCAACAGCTGCCTTGAAAGATTTGAAGTACTCAAATACATCACTCTTTTCCTTCATGAAATATGCCCAAAACTTCCTTGAACAGTCATCAATAAATGTGACAAAGTATTTGCTACCACCAAGAGATACATTCTGGTGTAGGCCCCCAAACATCTATATGCACTATATCAAATATATTTCTACTCCTCTATCATGTGAGAAGGGTTGTCTTGCCTGCTTACCAAACTGACATGCTTCACATACTTTATGAAATTCTACAACTCTAAAGGAAAGCAACCTTGTAACCAATCCTTTGGACTGCATTAATTTCAACCTTTGCACATTTGCATGTCCAATATGTTTATACCATATTTTAATGTTTACAACCACTCCTTTTCATTTAGCATACATAGCAACATCCATTGCAAGAATTCTAGCATCTAAAGTGAACATGCAGCCAACTCTACTTCCTTTTGTGACCAACCTGCACTTTTCATTAGAGTCTTCTACAAAACAACCTTTTATATTGAATTGGACCTGCAACCCTTGCTCTACCATTTGGCCAACAGACACTAGATTCTTTGTGATTGAAGGCACGTGCAATACATATGTCAGACTCTTTGTCTAGCCATCATGTAAGGACAAGTGAACCTTTCCAATTTGTGAAATTGGGTGGCATGAATCATCACCCTTTTGCACATAACTTGGATTTTCTAAGTCGTGCATCTCTCCAAACCATTCAACATAATTGGTCATATGATTAGATGCACTTGAATCGGCATACCATACATAACCATGTGTCCCCTTTCTTGTAACTACATTCATCATATGCTACATATCAAACAAACACTCATTTTTGTCTTCATTCTGTCGTGAAGACGATGCATAGTTTCCTTGCTACAATTTACCATTGCAAATATAATCCTTCTTAGCATAAAATGGGCTATAATGTGACCTATTTTGCCAAATAATGGCAAACAATAGCAGAATTTCCAGAATATCTGTTCTGCCATCCACCTCTTCCTTTAGAGCTCCCCCTTCCTCTAAAGTTTTCTCGACCTCCTAAAACTTGCATTTCACCAAATTGCTGATTGAACCTGTTTTGTTGGTAATCACCATCACGTCCTATACCACGGCCTCTTGAAGAGGATCTACCACGTCCCCTTCCTAAACTTGAGTAAAATGCTTGGACCTATTTACCGTTTCTTTTAGATGAGTCACCCTACATATTGATCTCTTCGGTAATCATGAAAGAGACCAGCTCATCAAAATCTAGAAATGGCTTACGTACATATACTGAAATAACAAATGATTTTTATGCCTTCTCATTATTAAGGCCACTCAAAGTGGATGAAACCGAATCATCATCATCAGGCATTGTATCAATCCCTGCTAAAGCATCTGCAATGCTCCTCACCTTCAAAACATACTCATTGACGTACATTTTTCCTTTCTTCAAGGTATTCAACTGTTGCTTGAGTTGAATCTTTCATGCCTTTGTATTTACTAAAAACATGTTCTAAAAAATTATCCAAGCTGCATGTGAAGTTTTTGCATTCCTAATATGTCCTAGCATAGTATTATCAATGACTGCAGATAGCTAGTACATCAACTTTTTGTCTTTTGCATGCAGACCCATCTAGCCAGGTGGTCCATCATCAATGTTCACACATGTTGAGCTTGCCATCTCAACAATGGACTCAACATGGTGCCTATTGCTTTATTGACATTGAAAGGATATTTTTATTCGAAGAGCCACAAGTCAAAACCATTATAATTGTTAAAAATCAAAGAATTTATCAAGATAGAAACATCTATGATCATGTAATAATTGATATCTAACCTCTTGATATAATAGCTCACCTAGGTAGGCAAGAACAAAATGACTACATTGTCAATAGATTTTCCAAACAACCAAATCTACTTCTTAAAGGCCCATAAAAAACCTCTAGTATATATGGAAATAGTTGTGCTCAAATTTTGACTAAAAACCTTACTGAATGTATCAAAAATATCTTTTCAAAAAGCTACATATTATACATATTGAAGCAAAAAAAGAAGCGAGCTTTTGTTGGTGTGAATAATCTTATTTAAGGTTACTTTACATCCTTCAGGTATCCCCACCACAAATTTCTTTGGCCAATCAATCTGAAAATAAGTTTCTATTAAAGCAAGTTAAACTAATGAGATTAATGACAAAGGATTAAAGATAGAAACTAATACTAAGACGTAGATTGAGCAAATGGAATATTACATTTTCGTTGGGACGAGTATAGTTAATCAGGCTATGATCTCTCATAGATGACTACATCTCACTAGAGAAGCTCGAACAATGGCGTAGCAACAATGTTGTTACTAAGATATCCTAGACTTGGGAATAGATTAGGGTAGCTATCCAAGGAAGATACCTATCTCTAGTATACAAAATCTGTAGAATGGATGAATTCTTTAGCTTAAGGCAACAAGGCCAAATTGTGGAGGGATACTACTCACATTTGGTTTCCCTCCTAAAATATGCCTTAAAAATGACAATGACGCAACAAGTAGCTTGATTTTTTCAAGGCCTGAATTCACCCTTGAATAGGCAACTAAAGGTTATGAAACCCTTTGATCTCAAAGATGCGCTGCTATAAGTTCGACCCTTGATAGATTTCCTCCCTAGAAGGAGTTTTTGGGCTACCCCTTACTTTCCGAACCATGGATTATCCTATCCAAAGAGGGCTAGGGTCAAACTTCAAATGGAAAATTAGACTGTCAACCTTGTTAATAATGGCCCCAACCCTTAGCCCAACAACAATAATAACCCTTACCCTGTAAATGCTAATCAAGGGGTTCAACCTTGTTGCTTTGGATGCAACTAGCCATGCCACTTTAGGGTCCAATGCCATGTTTGAATGAACAACACTAACCCTCATCGTAACCCTCTAGCTAGGGGAAACCAACAATTGAGGGGGTGAGGACGACGAGTGGGATGAGGGACATGTGATCGAGTTGATTTTCTTACTAGATAGGAAGATGAAGAGGATCTTACACTATGAGGATTTAGAGAGAGGTACTATCCATGTTGCCATTTAATAATCAAGAGGCCAAATGCCAATTCACCACCCTTCAAGTGCTTGTAGAGCATCAAGGTAAATCTTTTCAAATTGCTATTGATTCTAGTGCTACTCATTCATTCATGTCTCCTAAATACACTAAGAAATTGTGGTTGGATGTTGAACCCGCTAGGAAACTTATACTTGAACTAGTGAACAAAAAAGAAGTGTACTCAAATCAAACTATAAAAAGCATTGAACTTCACTTAGAAAATTAATACACAAAGGAAAATTTTAGGGTTCTATCCTTGGGTACATATGAGTTTCTCTTAGGTATGGATTGGACAGGTCCTAATTAGGCAAGGATCCACCTTGGGTAATGAATGATTACTTTCAACAACATTGAGGAAAATTTAGTTCAAGCTCAAAGAAAGGCAGGAAAACCCAGATTACAACTAGCAAAAGAAAGTTAGCTAATCAAGGGTCTAAGGAAAGGACTACCCATTTATTTAATCAAGTTGAATAAGGTAAACCCATCAACCAACCATAAGGAACCAACATGATTTAGCGAATATATTGATGTGTTTTTAAAAAAATCTAACAGAACTATCTCCTAGTTGAGATGTAAATCATAAAAGGAAAGAACGCTAATTGGGCAAAAAATAAGTGACGATAATGGTGTGAGAGTGCACAACAGAAAGAGGAAAGTAAACATGGAGAGAAGGAGACAAAGAGAATGTAGAGAGAGTAGGAACAATGCAACTATAATGGTTGAAGATACAAGGCTGCAACAATCTTCGCAACACACAACTCTAAGCATAAGTGTGGATGCAAAACAATAACAGGGGATTTGCTACTAGTTCTCCATCTGAAGTGTCTAAAACCCATAAAACAATAGACAAATACAATAAAAGAGCTCTTAATATCCTTGTTTTGACTTAAGTTGAGACTTAGAGGAAGGAGATGACCACACAAGGTACACATGACTGCTAATATCCCCTCTTAGATCTTGGATGTGGCGGAAGGCCAAAGGAGATGTGGATCCAAGGGTGGCAAGAAGAGTGCCAATGTTGATGTGGTTTGTTGATGAAGAAAGCCAACTAAGGAGCAATACCCCCTCTCCATATAAACATCCAATCAAATGAAAGGCCACCAAAGGAAAATGGAAACGGAGAGGCCTCGAAAGCATCACTCTTGAAGACTCTAGTCGAGGATGGTGGCTCGATTATGATAAAAGGGGTAGCCACAACAAAAAAATGCCCAAAGTGGATCAAAAACCTTGAAGAAACTCCTCACAATCCTAAAAAGCCCCTTGTAAAGCACAAAAATTCAAGAAATCCATAGCCACATCACCAATATCTTCCTCCTCTAAAAGGGATGGGAGGTACAGGGGAACCACTAGAGGAGATGGTGGGGGATAGGATGGAATCTATGAGATAAAAGGTCCACAATGAGGAACCGCTGTAGTAATAGAAATCTTCCTCGAAGGGCCATGCACAATGGATAGCTTCCTCTCTTGCCAACCTATCAAAAAAGTGTCTCCTATAGAAGAATCCTCAACAAAGATGGCTGGGTTGGTGAAGACAATGTAGGTATTGAGATGAGGAAGGCCATGAAAGTTTGAAACATGTAGGGCCTTAGAAGGGGAGCTTGAGGGAAAGCAGGATAATAGAGGCAAGGCACCAATACCACTAATAGGCATAGAAGGAATGTCACTAGTAGTGACGATACCCTCGAATAGATGGAGAACTAGTAGCAAATCACCTTTGAGAGTCATTGGACTCAATGCACCATTGTCAATGAGCCAAGGCTTCCTAGAAGATGGGACATTTGAAGAAGGCTCCTCCACCTAATAAATGTTTAGAAACATGGACTAGGTGGTAATAGCAAGTGATGGAGTAGAGGTAGACAAAGACTCTGATGTAGATCCACCCTTTGCTCCCAGACAAAGATGAAGGTATATATTGCAGCACTTCTCCTTGGGGTGTGAGGTCTTCCCACAATGAAGACATGTGGGATATCCTCTACGATTCCCCACAAAAGTTGTATCAGAGTCAAAAGATGGCTCCAACTTCTTCCTCTTTCCTCTCTTCTACTTGGCTTGTCATGTACATGTAGATAAAATCACATAAGCATGGCCATGTGATGCACAAGCTCTGTAAGAATTTGTCTCGCTGTGATACACATCTTACTTAAGTACCAATGGAACTAGCTCCGCCGAAGTGAGAGTCTACTAGCTACGAGAAGTGAGAAGACTGGTGTAGAACACATCATATGTGGGTGATGAAAGTTGTGAGAGAAGTTTCACAGACAGCTCCTTCGAATAAATGTCTCTACCAAGGAATGAAAGCTCATCCCGAATCTCCTCCATACTATGGATGTGATCCCCCATCATAGGGGAATCTATGACAAAGAGCTATCATAGCTTCAACTCAAGAGATAAGTGATGCCCAAATGTCTGGATTTAGAAGAGAGATGCTAATCTCCTCCAAATCTCTAAAATAGTAGTGCAGATATGTGTAACATGCATGAGCACAAAATCTGTAAGCTCAAAATGAGAGAAGAGAAGGCTCTGGCATCTCCCATAAAGCTATTGAATCCATGGCCACACGATCATAAGGATCCATGATAGTTTGCTTAGGAGAGGCCATCAATGCCAATCAAGGACTAGAAGCCTTGGAAGAATATAATGGGAAAGAGTAATAAGATGGTGGGTGGTCTGAAAGATCTCGAACCACACGATCCCCCATAGCATACTTGTCGACCATAGATGTCCTTCAAGAAAGTACTTCTAAGAAAACAAAGGAAGATGCTGCCACCCACTAGAATAAAGGAAACCAATAAGAACCATCCTCAAGATAATTGGGATCCATTAGGCCACAATACAGAAGAAGACTGACTGGGGTAATGTAGATGAGGAGTATCCAATGCCAAAGGAAACACATAATGTCGGGTAGAGAAAGAGAGCAGTAAATGCATAGGAAAACAAGTCTTCATCCTATAAACACAACTAATCTAGGGGCTGGTCAAGGATAGGAGTGCCTGGAAAGTGAGTCCTTGTAGTAAACACAAATATGCCCTAATGTTGGTATGCTATGGTTGCCACCTAAAACCAAAAAGAAGTCATCCTAGTTAGCAAAGATTAACCAGTATGAGAACACATAAATTTAAGAAATCTCTCCACCTATAAATATGTCACTCAATGGATAACAGTGTCACGTAGTTGAGAAGAGTTATCGCCCAACCTTAAAGGTTGTTGCCTAGTAGAAAGGAGATTTCCCAACAAGAAAACACAAATTCAAGGGGAGTTGACTCTTGAGGTACTTGAATGGTATAAGAGACATGTGCATGTACTTTGGCAGAACTCATAATGGTGTACTTGGATACACAGATGCAGACTATGCAAGGAATATTGTCAATAGAAAGACAACCACATGATATTTTTTAATCTTTTATGGTGGTATAATCTCATTGATGTCATGCAGAAATGCACGACATTATCTATCAGTGAAGTTAAGTATATAGTAGCCACAAAGGCATCCAAAGTCATATGGGCCACTTGCCTAGTGGAAGACTTGGGCTTCACTAAAGACATGCCATTGTTGCATAGCAATAGTTAAAGTGCTATCATGTTGGAAGAGAATCACATGTTTTATTTGAAAACCAATCACATAGAATTGAGGCGTCACTTCATTCATCAGGTGTTTGAGGGCAAGCGAGTTGAACTTATCAAAGTTCATATTGATGATAACCATGTTGACTTTCTCACCAAGATTTTGCCCTTTGAAAAGTCAATACGTGGCAACACATTCATCAAAGAGTCAGGGTAACTCACATGTATTTACCTCATACATTCGTTTAATATTTTGTCTCCATTGAAAGCACATTGCCCTTTTAGTGGGAGATTGTTATACTAAAGGCAAATGTGCCCCAACAACCCATCTTAGTCAATCACACACACACACACGCACACGCTTGTTATTTATTCTTTGAGTTATAGGACAATAAGATGCTCCTCACAACAATACTATTGGAGGCACAAAAAACATATCACCTTTTGTGTGTGTGCATGCAATCTCCATTCTCCTTGCAGCTCCAACATAACCCCATTAAGCCTTGAGTTTAATTTCTTAGTTGGAACTTGAAACTTGGATGTGTGTGTGTGTGTGTGTGTGAGAGAGAGAGAGAGAGAGAGAGAGAGAGAGAGAGAGAGAGAGAGAGAGAGAGAGAGAGAGAGAGAGAGAGAGAGAGAGAGAGAGAGAGAGAGAGAGAGAGAGAGAGAGAGAGAGAGAGAGAGAGAGAGAGAGAGAGAGATGACTTTGTCAATGCATTGAGTTGTGATTGAAATTTGAAAGAAGGTTCTTTGATTTTTTTAAATTTTTTTTTGAGATATGGAGTCATTCTATGATTACTATGTAGGATCAATGCTAGGTTTGGTATATTCATTAATTATAAGATAGTATAAATGTTCCTTGTATTTTCAAAAATTCTACTATACTCTTAAAATAACGAGTAATTAAATTTCTAGGAATTTTCAATATATCCATCTCATTTTTAAATTTCCAACATCTATAACTTATATCTAGCAGACTATGATAGTCGCAAGGTCTTAAGGTGGATGTTTGATGTGGTCACATGGTTGGCATCATTATGAAGCTTGTGAGGCTAGCCTTGCTCATTTCATATTTTTGTGAGCCAATGGAAGTAATCATACTTACAAAAAATAAAGCAATTTGCATGCTTTGAGTGTATTTTCAAAAGCTACTTGAAGCTATGATATGGATTCTTAGATGCCAAATGTAGGACCTTATTTGAATCAAAGGTTTCATATTTTTTTATAACTTCATAGCTACTAAATGTACATTTTTGTCAATCAAAGAATTAATAGTTTTTATAACTTAATTGTTGTAAAATCTTGAAACAATGCACCTTTAGTGCCGCTTTTCAATGTCTAATTAAGCTTTGTGTGAAAATTTATCATTGTGAAGGTGATTATGCTTTAGTAGCTTTTCATAAAATTTTAAGAAATGAGGCTCCTAGCACTTCAACTCACTCAATTAAAAGTAGATAATGCAAAATGAACTCACAATCAAGTAGACTATGGCGAAAGCAAACAATATAGTGATAGTAGAAGTGATTGCATACACTCAAAATTGATTGAAAATGTGTACTACAATGATAAGAGATGTAAATCATGCCTGATCACACTTCCTAACTCTCTTTTTCTCACATAAAATCCCTCATATAATGCATTGAGACTAGGTCAATATATATAGCAGTGAATGTGACACATTAGTTTTCCACTTGAAAATTGTGTATCTGTAAAAATTAATTTAGTATCAGCTAGAGTAAGATCTTGACAATCCCAATGGTGAAGATATAGATCATGAGTAGATTAACACAATATCATTTGGAGTAAGATCTTGATAAACCCAATGGTGAAGATATAGATCATGAGTAGAGAAACAACTTTGTAGAAGACACCAACTTGATCTAATGGTTAAATTTTTCCACATCTACCCTCCAAGTTAGGTATATCCTCCTACAGACCCTCAAATCTAAGAAATGTAGATAGTTGAGGTTGGAGCACTTATATTTTAGCATAGAATCCCAACAATGCAAGTGTCAAGAATGATCTTAGAAACAATTATCTTTTAATATTAGCAAAAGTTAATGGACGGATATGAAGTTATTGGCTTTGAAAGTCTATAGTATTGTAAGAAATTGACGAGGTGAGAAAAAATTAGGGTTGAAATTGTAACATACCCAGATTTTCTTAGTCAAATATACTTAGTTTAGCCTTATTTGTTGTCCATTTCTACTTACAATAGCTTAAACTAAGTAAAGTAAAGCTTTATCAAATAAAGAACTTTTTTTACAAAGTAATTATGATTTTTCTAAAATTAAATTATTAATTTTAGATTTTTTGAGATTCCTTTTTAAAATTTAGATCAATTCTCTAAATTATTTTATTAACTATCAAATTTTTTTAATAATATTTAATTTTTAAATAATTATTTAGAATTATTAATGAACTTTACAAGTTTTAAAAAAAGTATTTGAATTTTTTGACAAATGTGCAAAATTTTTAAAAAGTTGTAACCTTTATTAACATGATTAACCTTTATCCTAAATTTTGATAATTTTTAAATAATTTTTAAAATTCTTTTATAATGAATTGTTAATTTTGCACGTGCGCGCGCGCACACACACACACACACACACACACACAAAGAAAAATGAAAAAAAAGAAAATTAAACCATAAGGCTTAAGCCTTAAGAGAGGGTTCTTAATGAATAAAGGGGGCTGCCATCTTGTGGCACTTCCCCCCCCCCCCCCCCCCAAGGGCTTTGTAGATATACCATAGCAATGCCACTAGAAACACCTATATAGGGAGTAGTAGTGACTCAGAGTCCTACTTAGTTTGCACTCTACCTATGATTCCCTATACCCAATGGTGAATCCTCATATGTGTGGTGTCACAAGGGCATAGTTCTGGGATGTGCCTATGTGGTATTGTTTCTTTCATTGAATAATACAATAGTACACATTGCTCTCACATATCGTGTTAGATTTTTATGCCATATTGGGTGAGTGATTGAGTGTTGCTCGAATTTGAGGAGTGCTTATAGAAGTAAGAGAGAAGATCCAATGCCCTAAAATCTTGTCATGATGACCCACATTGTAATCCCCCATGTCACGTCGCTCCAAGTCATGTTGCTCCATGTTGCATCGACCCTCGTTATGATGCCCCATGGTATGATGCCCCATAACATGATGACCTAATACGAGTTAACACTTGGAGACATTGTTGTGCCGTTATGCAAACATAGTGTGAAAAACCTAGGAGTGCATCATCATCCGACTTTCTTATTAATCTAGAGAGTCAATGTCATATTAATCATCAGTGTTAGTGTTCATAGTATGGATGGTTCTAGTGCTTTGAATCATTGAGCTTTGTATTTATATTGTGTAAAGGTTTTGGTAGATCCTTGCCTATTCTTTTTCCTGTCTTCTATCTCCAATTCTCTACTTCCTTCTCTCTCTAATCCTCGGTGGCTACGACCTTTTGACTAAAACCCCTTTGACATTAATGAACTTGACATGAAAGGTCATCGGAAGGAAAGACAAGATGTGAGAACCTTTAAGCACAATTTCTAGTGATGTTTTGCAATAGTTATTGCAGAATATGAACATGCTTATCTAGGTACAACAACAACAATAGATGATGCAGGCTTTTGCTCAAACAAAACCTGTTGTAATGAATGCTCTACATAGGCAGTAGAGCATGAGATGAATTTGTTTAATGGTAGGAATGTATTTGCATATTTGCATATCTATGCTCAAAAGATGGAGTTCTTTGGGATGGCTCGACTTGCATGGAGCTAGTATTTGGTACGGGTCACTATACATGAATTGAAAGCCCAAGTTACTGAATTGTACATGCATGATGCTGATTGGGTAGCTTTCAAGAATACACTTTGGGAAGAATTTTACATTGAAGACACCATTTTGATCATCCACAAGACTTTCCAAGAGTGGGTTCTAAACCCCAATAAGGGTCTTGTGACTACAAAGTTATTAAAAGAATTTGAAAGTCAGTTTGAACAGTTAGATCTTGTGAAATAGTAATATTTTGCAAGTCAAAAACTTGAATTGTTTCTACAAGTGGAAGATCTTGAGCTTCAAGAGAAGCTTGATGATTTATTAGAGAATCAAACTACAGAGACATGGCTTAAAATAGAGTGGAGGTAGATTAAGAATGTTGTTACTGCACTGGTGAAAAAGCATAGAAGAAGAGAAAGATTGCATGTATCTAGCTTGCCTACTGCTACATGTTGATGTATCTAGTTCGCCTCTTGCTTCTATGGCTAACCCTATGGCTGCACTTGTTGTTCCCACTATTAGGGAAGATGTATTAGATGAATTGGTTAAAGGCATGCAAGATCTTTAGTTGAAGGTTGCAAAATTGGATGAGAAAAGACAAGCGGAAAGGGGAGGGGTAGCATCTCCTAAACCAAGGAAAAGATGTATGTGGTGTAATAGTTTGCAACATGAAAGAAAGGATTGTGTTGCTTATTAGGGGGCCTTGGCATAACAACTCATCTTTTGGAAAGATGGAAAGATCCATGCACAAGAAACGAGATTGCCTCTTGCTTTGAATTTTGGAAAGGGAGTTATGCAAAAGTTGTTGGAAGACTTGGTTGTCCAAAATGATTATGCAATTGTATATGCTGTTACTTTTGGTCTACGATTGAATGGAATGCCTGGCCAAGTGATGGTTGGTTTGAAGGTTGAAATATGGACATATGCTTTGCATGTAAGTGAAAAGAGGAAAGCTACTAATAGCGAAATGTCTCATGCAGGGCAAGACATTCATGACATAACTGACTGGGAATCACCGATAGATGCATATTCACTGTATACATATTTAGCAAAAGTGTAAAACAAGGATGTACTTGTGGAAGAGAAACATAAGATAGATGAAGATAATGTAGGGACATCTAAGAGAGTGACAAGAAGAAATGTGGATAAACCTAAAGTTATAAATCTGTCACCTGCCGAGCATATGGAAGAGGTTGGGGCAGAAGCAAAAACCAGATAGCAAACAAGAGGATAAAAAGATGGGCAAACAACCGAGATATAAGCTACACTCTAATATTGAGTCAACCAACCACGGATGCCTTGGAAGATCATATAGTGGAAGAGTTAGCCATTGCATATGTAGATTCTCTTAATGCATCCGAAGAGGTTTACGAAGCTCATGTTTTACTTGATGCAAGGACTTAGAGGGAGATATTGGTGACTTGCTAGATGCACATGATTTGTAGGACACAATTATCATTTCTGAGACAGTTCATGGGCTCAAGGATATGCCTTTAGAGGATGTTAGATGTGATGCTTCACAAATGGAGAATGTTTCAGATGCTTTGTCATAGGCCTTGATAGGCAATTCAAAGATGCTTCAAGGTATGGACTACTTCACTATTTTTGGTGATTGGTCAGTATGTGTTGGATGCAAGTGAGGCTCAGTTTATGTTTGATGTGGTACATACTTGTGAATATATGCAAATTTCTATGTGTTGGACTTTGAAAGAGTAGGCATTTTGCTATGTATTTGTTGATGGGTGCATTGATAGCCTATATGGAGATTCAACAACCTCTAGTATATGATGCATATCCTATGCCTAATGTCCCTAGAGTAGATTCTTGGTATGATATTAGTATTTTGCAAATGCCAATCATTTTGATTTATGATCTAGGGGGATACCTTCTTATATGCATGACGAGCCACAAGTTGACGCTATGGGTGTTTGACCCAAATAGTGCATCGGTGGCACATACTCAAGGATATGTAGGTTCAGAGGGGGTGAATGTTGTGCTGCTATGTAGATATAGTGTGAAAAACCCTGAAGTGCATCATTATTCAGCTTTCTGATTAATCTAGAGAGTCAATGTCATATTAGTGAATCATCAGTCTTAGTGTCCATAGTATGGATGGTTCAAAAATATAGGATTTTTGGACAATTTTAGCCTATTTTTAATATTTTGGATATATTTATTGTAAATATCTTAAAAAGGTATAGCAAACTTCTAGAATAGGGTGACATGCAGAAAGCAAGCTGCTTTTCAACCAGTATGGGAGATCTCATGCAAAAAGTGGGGTTCCTGAATTTGTGTGGCATGTGATCACAATTTTCATGCAGCAAACAACACTGGGAGGAAGAAGGAATGATCAGAGAGAATTCTAATCAGGTGTCTTGAGTTTGCCCCCCTTTTAGAGCCAATGAAACCGTTAGATTTGTAGTTTGAGCAGTAGAGAAGAAGCTAATGTTTGGTGAGTGTTTCTGGTCTACTAGGGAGCTCTAGGAGATCTAATGCTTGGAGATTGCTTCCGAGTAGTCCCAGACAAGGATGTTGCTTATCTTCTTAGGTTCTATCAATACATTGTGCTTTGAATCATTGAGCTTTGTATTTATATTGTGTAAAGGCTTTGGCACATTTGAATCCATGCCTATTCTTTTTCTTATCTTCTATCTCATATTCTCTACTTCCTTCTATCTTTGATCCTTGGTGGATATGACCTTTCGACTAAAACCCCTAGGACAACATGACACAACTTCCTTATAGATCAACTAGCACCTGAAGGAAAAATGTGGCTTTTCCATGGTAACAACTCCAGAGCAAACGCATGGTTCCCCCACAACACACCACTTGGAGTTAAGATCCCACAACAACATAGAGGACAATGGAGAGAATGTACCCATCCCACTGATGGTTGAAGAGAGGAAGAAGAGAAAATGTTAAGAATGGAGAGAAGCTCATGAGGAGAAAGTAGCCGAATTAGAGAGGTAGTTAAAGGACATGTCATGCTTGTTAGATTCAATTTGGAAGAATATGCAACTAAAGGAAGAAAAGGAGGAAAATAGAAGAAAGTTTAAATAAGAACAAGGATACTGGGGCAAAGCAGAACACATGGCAAATCTAGCAAATCAAATCTCAAACGTAAAAAAAGAACTTAGTGGAAAAATCTAACAAATCAAACATCTCAACTATTAAATACAAACAATATTATAATACATAAGAGGATTTGAATAACTCAATAGATTGAGAAAGACAAGAGAAAAACACAAGATTGGGCCCAACCTCCCCCATGCCAAAAGCCATGGTTTGCCATCCTTAATTATATATTATAGTTTTACATGGATATTTGCATTCATATCTTACATATAATTACAAAGAAAGTACAAATATCAATTGAAATACAGAGTTTTAAGAGTTAAGAGGTATCTTGTAACATGCTGTAGTTGCTACAGAAAATTCTCTGCTCTGAGTCTTGACATTTTGACATCATCATCGCGTGTCTGGAGCGTGTCAACACCCCCAAAATGACTCTTGAAGCTCTGAATTCTGGTTTTCACCCTGTTCTCATGTTTTGCGCACAATCCTTTTGCTTTTATAAAGAAAGCCAGAAAAGCCTTCTAAACTTAATCACATTAAGAAAATAGTAAGGTATTCCATAAAGAAAGCTTATTTCAATAAAAGCATATCTTAAATCTCATATTCTAAAATAATTTATATTAAAAATAAATAAATTAATAGTACTAAGGACAATGATCTAATTATTACTAAAGAAGTTTAAACTCATAACTTACAAATAGAGTAATAATTCTAATAATGAAAGTTACGCTTAGACTTACGCTAACGCCTAGTTCTACCCAAAGCCACTGCTACCTGCTCTACACATCAATTGAAGCATTCACAATTGTTAGAAAATAATAAAATTAAACTGAAAAAAGTGAATACCTAGCAGTCTTCAGCTACAAAATAAATACATAGGTTGGAACTCTGTCCTAACCTTAATTTAATATGAGTGTACTCTAAACTCATAAACGTTCATTAATTTAAATATGTGTTTTGTGGAATCACCTGCTATGGAATCACCCACGTGTACATTAAAGTAATATGATGCCCGAAAAGGACAGGCGTCCCTGTCAACTTCTCGCATAAGGAATCCACCTTGTGTACGAGTCCCGGCAAATAAATATAGTTTTACAGAATCCATCGCAAAACCTCACGGAATCCATCGTGGTCTCACGGAATCCACCGTGGAATATGCCTCCTGGCATCATACCCTCGGGGTGGGATAGCAATTGCCCACAATTGTTATTAGCTATTCAATATGGAGTTAGCAGTGTAGGGTAATCACTAAGGGTGCGTGCGCTCATCCATTGAACGTCTTCAATTGAATGAGGTTTTTTTTAATTTTTTTAAACCAAGTATCTAATATAGGATAATGAATCAATCAAAGTCAAATCATTAGTAAACAATTGATTCTAATAAGATTAAAAACTAGTGTTAGTACTATAGATGTCTTTCATGGCAGTAAGAGAGTTAAAATATAAGACATAAATATTATGAATGCTAGGTCTCATACTCAAAGCATCGACAATAACAAATAAAATTTTATTCTAGTTTAGTAATAAGTAAAAATTTAACTAAGAATTCTAGAAAAAAAAAAGTAAAAGACTTACATATCTTACCTTAATTAGAGATCTCTATCTTTACTAGAGAGCGTGAATTCGCAATAGAATTAGGAAATTGATCAAAGTACTTTCAAGAAAATTTTGTTAGTCTCAATGTTTATCAAATCAAAAGATAACAATATTAAAGGCATACTATAATCATCAAAAATTAGAGTGAGAATCATATTGAAGGCCTACTTTGAACAAAAACAACTTATATCTTCTTGTGAATCAAGTTAGTCTATAACTAGAGAGTTGGAGCTTATAAGGAATTTTACAAAATATTTACTTATGACTAAGACTAAAATTTAAAAAGAAACATATTAAATATATGGCTAAAGTTGGATAAAATACTAGTCTATTGGTAAAAAATAGTAATATTTAAGTTTTATGGTATATTTAGATATGATTATCTTTTAATATATGCATATTTAGACAAAACCATATCCATGATAAGTTTTAGATCTTTGTATAAGCTAAAACGTTTTCTTTTGGGAGTATACAAAAATTCCAAATGGATTAAAAGCTATCCTACTAGGAAATTAGATGTCTGTATAGGTTGAAATTTACAAATTTCACTAAGTTTGGGTTAACTATGAGACCTACTTTCAAGATAAATAACTTTCTTTGTAGATAGAATCAGGTCATGATGATAACTAGAGAGTTGTAGACAAAAAAAAAGTCTACAATTCATGTCCCTATGATGGATTATCAAATTTTAAGGTAAGGTCACAAAAAATAGGGCCCAAAGTTGGCTACTACACAGTTTTCTGCATACTATTGTAAATTTGCATTCAGGGTCACTTTAGAACTCAAATAACTTGCTAAATATTCAGAATTTGCAAAATATGTGTCTAATAGAAATTGTAGATCTTTTTTAGGGCTAAAACTTTTGTTTTTACATCATCCTCAAAATATGAACCAGTAAAAAGTTACATTACTTGAAAAATAGTTGTTTGAGAGAATTTTTATGGTGAAGCGTATACAATAGCTAGACGACTTTCAAGCGCCTCTTCTATATAGCTGTGGATATAAGGCTGTCCAAAATATGAGAAATCCAACTGCAATATTCATCTGTAGTGATTTGTATTGTAGATTGAGATTGTTCCACGGTGTTTTCCTTTATACACTAATATCATACAATTGAAAACTCGGAGTATAGCCAAGCTCTGATACCAATGGTGCAAAGTAGAACACGTGGCAAATCTAGCAAATCAAATCTCAATCATAAACAAAGAACTTAGTGAAAAAATCTAACAAATCAAACATCTCAACTATTAAATACAAACAATATTATAATACATAAGAGGATTTGAATAACTCAATAGATTGAGAAAGATGAGAAAAACGCACAATTGGGCCCAACCTCCCCCATGGCAAAAGCCATGGTTTGCCATACTTAATTATATATTATAGTTTTACATGGATATGTACATTTATAACTTACATATAATTACAAAGAAAGTATAAATATCAATTGAAATACAGAGTTTTAAGAGTCAAGAGGTATCCTGTAACATATTGCAGTTGCTGCAGAAAATTCTATGCTCTAAATCTTGACGTCTTGACATCACCATCGCGTCTGGAGCGTGTCAAAACCCCCGAAACGACTCTTAAAGCTTTGAATTCTAATTTCGAATGAGGGAGAAATGAAAAAACTCAGTTTTCACCCTATTCTCTCGTTTTGTGCGCGATCTTGTTGCTTTTATGAAGAAAGCTAGAAAAGCTTTCTAAACTTAACCACATTAAGAAAATAACAAGGTATTCTATAAAGAAATCTTATTTCAATAAAAGCATATCTTAAATCTCATATTCTAAAATAATCTATATTGAAACAAATAAATTAATAGTACTAAGGACAATGATCGAATTATTACTAAAGAAGTTTAAACTTATAACTTATAAATAGAGTAATGATTTTAATAATGAAATTTACACTTAGACTTACGTTAACGTCCACCAGTGCTACCCAAAGCCACCGCTACCTGCTCTACACATCAATTCAAGCATTCACAATTGTTAGAAAATAATAAAATTAAATCGACAAAAGTGAATACCTAGCAGTCTTCAACTACAAAATAAATAAATAGGTTGGAACTCTGTCCTAACCTTAATTTAATATGAGTGCGCTCTAAACTCATAAACATCTATTAATTTAAATATGTATTTTGCGGAATCACCCGCTATGGAATCACCTACGTGCACATTAAAATAATATGACACCTGAAAAGGATAGGCGTTCGCGTCAACTTCTCACACAAGGAATCCACCTTGTGTACAAGCGCTGGCAAATAAATATAGTTTTACGAAAACCATCATAAAACCTCACGAAATCCACCGTGGAATAAAAAACCTCATGAAATCTACCGTGGTCTCATGGAATCCACTGTGGAATATGCCTCCTGGCATCAAATACATGGAGTGGCTAAAATAACAATAGGGGAGAAGAAAATGCATGAACTACAATAACAGGTTGAGGAGAAGAGACATAGACTACAAGAGGAGATAGATGGATTGGTAGATAAATTAGCTATGGAGGAAGCATCTAGGAGGTCTCAAATAAAAAAAAGGACAAAGAGAAGGAAAATGAAGTAGGAGACAAGAGGATGGACAAGAAGAAAGAAAGAGATAGCAACAGGGATGGAGAGGAGAGCGAAAGTTTAGAAGATGGCTATGGCAAGTTCAAGATACCTCAACCCATCAAGTACAAAGGAGGGAGAGATGGGATGATTTTGAAGAAGTGGATTACAAAGGTAGATAGATACTTGAGGTATGCTAGGATTATCAAAGAGAGGAAGAGAGAAGTGGTAGCCATATACCTTGAAGAGGATACCACTAGTTGGTACCTACTGGAGCAAGAGTAAGGTCGTATCATCTTCTCATGGGAGGAACTACAAGAGGAGCTTAAGGATTACTTCATCCCAAAGATGGAGAAATTCAAGGTTAGGGACGAGTGGAGAAATCTCAAGCAAGCATAATGGAAGATTAAGGAATATGTTAACAAGTATAGCCAGTTGATGCTACAACTCCCAAACATGGATGTAGATATAAAATTGCATGGATTCTTATTCAGTATGTAGGAGTGGGCTAGAAGAGATATAGAGAAACAAGAATGAACAAGTTTGGCAAAGGTCATGAGAATGGCTGAAATATTAGTGGATTTAGAAGGAAGGAGAACTGTCCAAAGGGAGCCAAACCAAATTCAATACCAACATCACCACTAGCTCTTGGACTACAAGACTAAAATCGCCAAGAGGCCCTAGCTAAGATTAGAACCTAGATCTTAGAAGTATCCCTAGCTACTCCATAGTTTACCTTGGTATGAAGGGGAGCATTTGAAAGGTGGGGAAATAATCACTATAGACCAACTCCAAGTACATCTTACATGTCAGTAGGGTCATATACATCATGGTGGAGGTGCCTCAATCACAAGAGTTAGATGTTTGTGGTGGATCACACTACTAGAATAGATGTCCCATGGAAGACATGACATCAACAACTAGATTCAGAATAACAACCACACACGCATATGGTGGAGAGGAGCCATAGCCCTTGTGTATTTAGGAGATCCCCAATGGGAGTGAGGAGAGCCTAGATCACCCAAGGGTTACAATAGTGAGTATACGTTCCCAATGCATGGTGGCATGAGTAGCAACAATGCAACACCTATACATGAAGGGAAGAGTTAGTGAAAGGGATTAAGCAATCATGGTGGATATAAGAGCAACCCATAATTTCATCACATTAGAGTGTGCAGCAAAGCATGGGCTAAAATTATCTAAGGCTCTAGAAGGATTAACAATAACTTTTGCACAAGGAGAAGCAAATGAGGCGAAATGAGTGTTTGCAGTACAAGTGGAAGCTAGAAAGTGGAAGGCCAGGCTCACTTGTCTAGTAATTCCTATGGATAACTTTAAACTGATTTTGGGTTTGGGTATGACAAATATGTAATCATAGTGTTTAGCAAGGGAGTTAATGAGATGCTACTAGATATGTAAGGAGAAGGTGTACGAGTGCCATGTGAAAGGATGCAAATCCTATGAAAAACACCAATCAAAGTAGTGCAGATGAATAATAACAATCTAGGAGTCTCTTACTAAGCTACAAATTTTGAACCTAGAAAACCAAGAGCTCTCATTCAACACCACAACTGGTCACAAACATTACGCCTCGCATCATGACTTGCAGTGCAAAACAAGTGGAGAAGTCAATAAAGCAGGGAGACATGGTATACTTATGCATGATCTCAGGCCCATGGAGAAGGAGATAGCCAAAGCCCCAAACTACAAGTTGGAAACAAAGAAGTAGAAGTACTTAAGGAATATGTAGATGTGATGCCCTTGGAACTACCCAAAGGCTTACCCCCCAAAAGAGATGTAGAAAACAAGATTGAGTTAATCTTAGAGGTAATCCCACCAGCTAAGGTCCCATATCAAATAAATCACATTAAATTGATAGAGTTGAAGAAGAAACTGCATGAATTGGAAGAGAAAGGATTTATATGACCAAGCAAGTCTCCATTTGGAGCCCAGTGTTGTTTGTTAAGAAGAAGGATGATAGACTCAGATTGTTGTAGACTATAAGACACTTAATAAGATCATCATGAATAACAAATATCCAATGCCCTTAGTGGAGGACTTGTTAGATAGAATCCATGGAGAAAAATACTTTAGAAACATGGATCTTAGGTCAAATCCACATTGCCAAAGAAGATATCTCAAAGATGGCCTTTAGTACTAGATATGGAAGCTTCGAGTGGCTTGTCCTAGGCCATTGGACTTATAACAGACCAATAACTTTTTATGGTTAACGGATGGAGTGTTAGGCCAAAGATAGATGTGTTTATCATTATATACATAGATAATCTCTTAGTATATAGCAAAACTTTAGAGGAGCACAAGGAACATTTAAGGCTAGTATTTGAGAAGCTGAGGCAACACAAAATATATGCAAAGCTAGAAAAATGCGAGTTCATAGTGAAATAGTTATTAGAATTCCTAGCATTCATTATAGGAGAGGAAGGAATCAAAGTGGATTCCAAGAAGGTCTAAGCAATGAAGAAATGATCAATCTTGAAAAAAGTTCAAGAAGCTAGGGAATTCCTAGGCTTCATTGTATTTTGTATGAGATTTGTAAATGATTACAGTATGGCCATGGTCTCACTATCCCATTTGACCAAAGGAGAAGGAAATTTTATATGGGGAAGTGAGAAAAATTAGCCTTTAACTTGATGAAGGAGTATATGAGCTAGACCCGTGTACTCAAAGTGCCCTAGATTTTACCAAACCCTTCAAAATCTCAATAGATGCATCCGATTATGACATTGGGGGAGTATTTATGTAGGATGGATACACTGTAGCCTATGAATTAAGAAAGTAATAGACATAAAAACTAGGCCTCGATGCTGATGGCTAGGATTGCTCCCCCAGACGACTATTGAACTACTCACCCTAATATATTTAGGGTTGGTTTTATTTCATAAGTATTAGAGCAAAAAGTTTAAACTATTCTCCATCACTTTGATGATATTAAAATTCTTAGATATAGATTTTTAAGTTTATTCAGTGTCATAATCAAGGGAATAATCTTTGGATTTTTAAAAAAGAAATTTATAACTAGCTTTTGGGCCATGAGATATACCAGGTAGGATCATAGTGTAGCCTACCATGTGAGAGCACGTATTTTGATTGATGGACTGGATTTTCATACCTCCCCACTACCAATTTTTTCATTCTTTTTAGTGGATGCAATATATTGGGTTGGTACCTGACTTTTATCAACTACTGTATGCATGCTAACTGCATTAACAACCTTGAGTATGAACTATGGAGGATACATTGGGCTAAGAGGCTCAATATAGTTTGACTTTTTACCTTCTACTGAGGTCCTTTAAATCCTATAGAGTATCGTAAGGGCAAGGCTATGACCTAAGTCTAATGGGTGTATAGTAGGATTATTTAGGTCATACGACCCAGTCAAGTTGTATTCACCCATAGATGCTAGTCTTTTGGTTATTAGGTGGAGGATTTTTTCAATCTTTCCATCAAGTATCTAGCCTTAGGTATCTTGAGTGAGCCACACAAATATGAGTCTATCTCCCTTCTTCAGCACTTCCATGGTTGCTTTTGTATATCATATGACTTTTGAGTAAAATAAATCCTTGTATATAAATAATGAAATAATATAGTTGGTTTTCTTCTTTTCACCAAGTTGTTCTATCTCTAGTATATAAGTGATTGTGCTAAATCAACCTATTTTTGCATATATAGATTCAAGGTGAACCTTGGCATAATATTTTGGTCCTTTGCACTATGTATCAATCCTCCATGCATTCATTGGATTATGCTTGGTGAGAAGATTTCATGAAGAACTTGGAGAGTCTTTATTGCCCTCTTGGATATTATAGAGAGAGGCCATGGACTCAGCATGATGTCTATTGCTTTATTGATGCTAAAAGGTTGGCATATCTTGAAATAAATCTTGAAAATTTTTTATGGATGGAGGAAATCAAACTTGTCAATATATTTTTATTGGAAGAGCCACAAGTCAAAACCATTATAACTATAAAAAATCAAAGTATTTATCAAGATCGATACATCTATGATTGAGTAACTAATATCTAATCTCTTGATAGAATAGCTCACCTAGGCAGGCAAAAAACAAAATGACTACTTTGTCAAGGGATTTCTTGAAGAGCCAAAGCTACTTCTTAAAGGCCCATACAAAACCTCTAGTATATAAGGAAATACTTGTGGTCAAATTTTGACTAAAAGCCTTACCGAATGTATCAAAAAGCTATTTTCAAAAAGCTACATATTGTACATATTGAAGCAATAAAACTTGAGCTTTTGTTGGTGTGAATAATCTTATCTAAGGTTACTATACATCTTTCAGGTATCCCCACCACAAATTTCTTTGGCCGATTAATAAGAAAATAAGTTTCTATTAAGGCAAGTTAAACTAGTGAGTTTAATAATGAAGGATAGAGACTAATACTGAGACGTAGTTTGAGCAAATGGAATAATAATTTTTTGTTGGGACGAGTATAGCTAATCAAGCTATGATTGCCTGTGACTACGTCTCACTAGTGAAGCTCAGAAAATGGTGTAGTGACAATGTTGTTATTAAGATATCCCAAACCTGGGAACAGATTAAGGTATCTATCCAAGGAAGATAACTATTTCTAGTATACAAAATCTGTAGAATGGATGAATTCTTTAGCTTAAGGTGACAAGGCCAAATTGTGGAGGGGTACTACTCCCATTTTGTTTCCCCCTTGAAATATGCCTAAAAAATGACAATGACACAACAAGTAGCTTGCTTTTTTCAAGGCCTAAATTCACCCTTGAATAGGTAACTAAAGGTTATGAAACCCTTTGACCTCAAAGATGCGCTGCTACAAGCTCAACCCTTGATAGATTTTCTCCCTAGAAGGAGTTTTTGGGCTATCCCTTACTTTTCGAGCCATGGATTTTCCTATCCAAAGAGGGCTAGGGTCAATCTTCAGATGGAAAATAAGAATGGGTAAGGTGTTCTTTCTTATACTTTCTTTCTTGAGTTCGTATCAATTCTCAAGCACTTGTTTGCCCTTGAAACCATGACTTAGTAAAGTGGAGGGACTGAAAAATATTTAATGGCGGTAAACTTAGGCACGACGGGGGGGTGATAAGAGGTAAATATGGAGAGTAGACTAGTGATGATGAGTATGAAAAATATGCTAGTGATGAGGATAGAGAATACAATATTAGGGGCATATTATGGAGGGGCCATTATCGGTGGGATTTTGAAATCTTGCCCCTTTCTTCTCACTCTTCTCTTCTCAAACTCTTTCTCTTTCTCCTCTATATTTTCTTACTGTCTCTTTATCTCACTATCTATCTCTTTCTATATCTTACTTGTATCTCCCTCTCCTCACTCACTCACTCTCCTTCTCTTCCCCCTCTCTCTCTCTCTCTCCTAACTATTCCGCCCTCCCTCCCTTCCCCCCTCTGTCTCTCTCTCTCTCCTTGCTCTCTCTCTCTCTCTCTCTCTCTCTCTCTCTCTCTCTCTCTCTCTCTCTCTCTCTCTCTCTCTCTCTCTCTCTCTCTCTCTCTCTCTCCCCCTATTTTACTCGAGATTTACTCAACTCCTCTCTCTCTATCTTGCCTCGTTCCCTCCCTATCTCACCACACACACACGAACACACACACACACACACACAATGTAGAAATAATGAATTTACAAAACCTACAAGCCTCGTAACTAAGGCTTTCTATAGCATTTGTTTCCTCCTGTTATTCAACATACTTGAGCATCATTGATTCATCCACAACATCTTGTTTATTTGTAGTAAAGAGAGTCAACCTTTCCACATTGATCAAATTGCAGTAAAGAGGGTCGACCTTTCTACACTAATTAGATTGATAATGGGGATGGAGATCATGTTTGTGCCTTTCACATTGAAGATGATGATGTCGATTATGATGACGATGTTGATGCCAGGGGGATTGTGATGGTTAAAACGAAAGTTTTAAGCTTTTTCTTTTGATTTCTTTCTTTTCCAAGGTTTAAGACAATACTAAGGCCTGTTACATCTATACACATCAAGCATGGTTTACACAAATCTAGCCCATTTATAAAAAACTTAAACAAGAGTATATATTGGCACAACAAAGTATACAATGTGAATATAAAAGAGGATCTAGAACAACCAATAGTAGACCTTGTTGCATTATAAAATATATATCTATGTATGTAAAGCTTTGAAAGTGAAAATGGTGGCTTGAATCATAAGACAAGAGAACTATGAGCTACCCAAAAATATCATTTTTTGAATTATAGATGATCATTGATGGACATAAAAATTAGAAAGCTGAATTATGGCTTGCCTTACAAAAGTAGAACAACTTTAATCTAATTAAGGTGGTATGCTTCACTCCTCGGATCTAGTATTATTGGTTTCACTATCCTCATTTTACGACCATTAGATTTGCTTGATCTTGCTTCCTCCTCTCCCTATTGATTGTCGTCTTTTTGCATATACAAATGAGAGAAAAATTACAACAAGAAAATTATCTTGATGCCTTACATACAAATTATAATTTTCAAACAAGATATCTTATATAACATTATGCAGAAAAAGATAACAATGATTAAGATAATAAATGATACAAAAAATTATAATTACCTCCTACTATATCAATCTTCCTATGATGCAACAATATTGTTACTCATTGATTGTTCCCTCTCTAAAGAGGTGCTTCCACATATCTTGTCTATTTTGTCGAGAATGATTGGCTGTTTCTAATGTAATTAAAAGTCTATGCACATGATCCAACTATAAAATAGCAACATATACAAGTATTAGATGACATTAATAATACTAAAACCAAGATTAATGAATCAAACCAATTGTGCTTGCAAACTCAATCTTCCATGATGCTTGTCCTCTTAATCCAAATTTTCAAGTCCCATGCTATTCTATTGGGATGTATAACACCTCTTTGTATTGTTGATTGCAAGTCCCCTCTGCCACATGCTTCTTTGCTTCCTTCCACTCCCTCTATGTGCATTAATAGGATAACTTGGTCAAGAAACCAACACCTTGCTTCATCCTTCCCTTTTGGAATAATGCATACCTCATTAACAATGACCTCTTATTGTTAAGGGCTTTTTGCACCTTCATTCTCATTCATTTGTGTGTAATAAACATCTCAAGATTAGGAAACATCTTGTCCATACTCTTTATAGTTTCTAAAGCAATCTTGGTTTTTTCTTTTAAGAGTTTAAGACAATCTTTATAGTTTTCTTGAACCATAAAACAAAGGTATATAAGAATCTCCTTTCCATGCATGTCTGCTTCACACCACCCTGGGCATCCATGTCATATTACACAACTCCTTCTTGAGTGGGTTTTGTTGACAATGAAGGGCTATCCCCTCTCCCTACTACTCCCAAGTATCCTCTACCTCCTCCTTCACTCTCTCTGCTACCTTATTCACTCTCTCTACTATTAGAGCATCCTTGACTACTAGTTTGATAGGGATTGTTGAAATGATGGGATAGGTGTAGGAGATGGAGGAATAGATAAAGGAATCTATGTGATGAAAGGACATGTCACGAAAGTCTATATGGCTATCTCCACTATAGCGGCTCTAGGTATAGGTGATAGGGACCTTGGAGGTATCCATGGTCTAGACGATCAACGTATGGAACAAGGAGTCCGTATGGCTAGTTGCAATCGAGAGAGTGAAGGGAGGCACTTTGGGAAATAGATGGTTGAAGGTCCAAAGTGCTCACGTTCTAGGAGTCCTGCCTCATCTCCAAAATAATGGACCCCGCCAGCGTGAACTCTCCACCAAAGTGCTCACTTTTCTACAGACTGTTGACGCTGATGGGCATAGTAAAGTGACAATCAAGAGCAGCACGAGCTTGAAGAAGAGAGTATTATTCAGTCTACACATGTCAATCGAAGGGAGCCATCTTAGTGTCCTTATCTAGCTGTAAGCCATATTTTTCTCTAGTATTTGTTGCTACATTCATCTATCAACTCACTACCTAATTCTTAGACCCAACATATCTTTACTTTTGGCGATAAATTCCTTAATAAATATTTTCTATCATTCCAACTAGTTATTAAACTTTGCTAAGTACATTTGGCCATTTTCTTCTTCTTTTTGGATTCCCTTCTTTTCTTTAAATATTTAATGTTTCCTTATGTTATTCAATGTTTCCTTATCTTCTCTAGAAAGTTCTTGTTGATTCCTTTCCATAAGCATGAATGTCATGCTTTTAGTAGAACTTGTATGTTTCATTTCATTACTTTCCTGCTTATGAGTTTGTTAAGTTGATTCTACTACTTTATTTATTCTACTAAGAATATTATTTTTGTAAAAATTACACGGCACATCGAATAGAATCTGAGAAAGAGATAGAGATAGAGAGTACACAATAGATAAGAGGAGAATTAGAAAATTTCTTTAGCTCCAAACAACTGATACAGAGATGGCTCTGTCCACCCATGTGTTTCCACGGTGAAGCTTAGATGGTGATCTAGATAGAAGATAGGTGAAGAGCTTAAGGCTAGCTGGAACAACTCTGACTTGGTGAAAGATAGATGATCGATGGCTGTGAAGGGGTTTAGCTTTTATAGCCCGTGAAGGCGGTTAGGTCGGCATGACCGACCTACCACATGAGCCTCCACTAGTCAGCCAGGGAATATTCCAGAGAATATTCCCTTTACCATCGGGACGGGAGTGCTACCCCCAGACCCTCGCCAGGGCCGTTGGCCCCCCTGGGACCCCCTAGCCAAGGGCCACTTCCGCGGCCCCTGGGCCCCAAAATAGAGCCCCCTTTTAACTCCCTTACCCCGCAACTCGATGCGATGTGCCTCGAGTTGCTACCAACTTAACTACTCAATCCAACCCAAAGATTAGACCCACAATGGTCACCTTTTTGCCATCCAATCACATAGACCTCATCTGATATACAAGTTAGGACTCAACCAATATCCAGGCTCACATTTGGCTTCTCCTCATATTGGGGACCTTACAACTTTGAGCACCATGGATCATTGGTCGCACCTTATGAGGTTGGGCATTGAGCATATCTAACACCCCCCCTCAATGTCCACCCATAGGTGAACTATCTCCTCGGCCCAATCCCGAGTCTCTGAAGATGAACTTGAAGCAGATTCTTTGTAAATTCTTCGTAAGTGCCTTGGTGAAGATATCCACTCCATTCTCCTCTATTGGACAGTAGACCAGTTCCACTATCCCATCGTCCATCAAATCATGCACATAATGATACTGGATCTCTATATGTTTGGTGCGCACATGAAACATTGGATTGTTTGCAATGGCAATGCAACTCTGATTGTCACATCTCAGCACAGTTGGTTCTTCATTCTGCACTCCCATATGCCATAGGATCCTTCTTAACCATAATGCTTCACTTGCAGCAAAACAAGCTGCCTTGTACTCTACTTTGGTAGAAGACAATGCCACTATTGGCTGCTTCTTACTAATCCAATAGAAAATTCCTGAACTCAAAGAGAAACAATAACCAGAAACTGACTTCTTGGAATCACTGTCTCCTGTCCAATCTGAGTCACAATTCCCCATAAGAGAAGTTCTCGAACTGTATGTGATACCATAGTCAAGAGTTTCCATCAAGTATCTGAGCACCTGCATCCGAGCCTTCCAATGACTCTCATGAGGTTTGTTTGAGAACTTGCTCAAAACACCAATAGCAAAACTAATATTTGGTCCAATGTTACACAAGTCGATCAGACTGCTGACCATCCTTCTATACCTCTCATGAGGTTTGTTTGAGAGCTTGCTCAAAACACCAATAGCAAAACTAATATTTGGTCCAATGTTACACAAGTCGATCAGACTGCTGACCATCCTTCTATACCTCCCAATGTCTGCCAGTGATGATGTATCCTCAATGGATAACTTTGTGTTCACCTCCATAGGTGTAGCTATCTCCTTGCACTCGGTCATGCCAAATGCCTTCAAGATCTCCCATGCATACTTCTTCTAAGAGATGAAGATCTAGTCATGCCAAATGCCTTCAAGATCTCCCATGCATACTTCTTCTAAGAGACGAAGATCTTTCCTGGCTCTTGCCGGAATTCAATTCCCAAACAATAGTGCAGCAAGCCCAAGTTTGTCATTTCAAACTCAGAACTCAAAGCCTTTCGACTTTGGTTGATCATATCTTCATAGTCACCTATAACAAGAAGGTCGTCCACATATAGAACAATCACTACAGACTTTTTACCATCCGTGTAAACATACAAGTTAGCATCTGAGGCACATATTTTGAAGTTTAAGCTTTAAAAAAACTTATCTATCCTCTGGTACTATGCTCTGGGGGCTTGTTTTAGCCCATACAATGCCTTCTTCAGCTTACACACTTTATTCTTAGAATGGGAAGCCTCAAACCATGGTGACTGAGCCACGTATACGTCCTCCTTAAGGTCACCATTTAAGAACAATGACTTAACAACCACTTGGTAAACTGGCCACTACTTGTGGGTGGCCACTGTAAGTACTGTGCAAATAGTGGTCATTCTGGCAGTTGGAGCAAATGCCTCTTGAAAATCAAACCCTTCAACATCTGAAAAACCCTGTGCAACCAGTCTAGCTTTATACTTTCCTAAAGTACCATCAGCCTTGTACTTTACTTCCAGATCCACTTGGTGCCAATAATCTTCCGCTTTGCTGGCCGATCCACTAGCTCCCAAATGTCATTCTTCATTATGCTGTCATACTCGCCGTGCATACCTGACTTCCATGCTAGATCTGCAAGTGCTTCTTCTAAGTCAGTTGGCTCCTTTACTTCTCTCGTAATCTCAGTCATCAAGGCCATATTGACTATGTGAGTAGAAGCCCTCCTTGGCTCCTCTATTCTCAGAGATCTCATTGGTCCTCGTCTCAACAGATGTGTGCATAGGATTATTGTGGTCATAGAGCTGCTTCACCCAACGCAACAATGACTTTTCCGGTGGGGTGATGTCAGGTTGGTGAACTTTTTCCTCATCATCTGAAGATGATGCTTCCTTCTCCTTAAGGATAGGGATAGCTCTTGGGACAGGTTCATAGTGGACTACTTCTTCACTTGATGATAAAGTGAAAGAACTTGCCTTCTCCTCCTCCACTGTATATAGCTGCTCCTTGAACATCACGGCTCGCGATGATCTTCTTTGCCTCTTGGTCATATAATTTGTAGGCCTTCTGCTCATCACTATAACCCAAGAAGATACGTTTTCTGCTTTTTGGTTGTGACTTGTTTCTCTTCTCATCTAGAATATGTGCATAACATTCACATCCAAAAATTCTCAAGTGTGAGATAGATAGTTTCTTACTAGTGTAAGCCTTATGAGGTGTTTTTCCCTTGAGAGCCTTTGTGTAGCTTCGATTTAAAATGTAGACTGCAGTATTAACAGCTTCAGCCCAAAAATGGTTAGGCAATCCCTTGCACTTTAGCATGCATCTTACCATCTCCACAATGGTGCAAATCCTGCGTTCCACAACACTGTTCTACAGAGGTGTGTGAGGTGTCATCAATTGATGCTTGATTCCTTTGCTCTTGCAAAAGTCTTCAAACTCCTTTGAGTTGAACTCACCACCACCATATGTGCTAAATTTCTTCACACTTTTCCCTGTTTTATTCTCAACAAGTTTTAGCCATTCTTTAAACTTACCAAAAGCTTAAGCCTTATCACGAAGGAAGTACTCCCACATCTTCCTATTGTAGTCATGGACAATCAACATAAAATAAGAAGATCCTCCCAAGGCCAGTGTAGGCATCTTTCCGCACAAGTCAGCATGCACCAACTCTAGAGAAGCATGTGCTCTATTCTTGCTTTCTTGTGGAAATGCCTTTGTCTGTTGCTTGCCCATCATACAAGCTTCATAAGGTTCCTTCAATTCAGTCATTGTAGGTAGGTGAGCAACCATACCTTGCTTGTGCATCTTCTTCAACACTACAAATCCAATGTTTCCAAACCTTTCATGCCAAAGCTTACTTGTGCCCACTCCAACGGTGGCTATAGGAGCACTTAGCTCATATAGGGTGTTCCCTCTTTCTCCTTTGCCAAAAACTTTGCCATCATTGTTAAGAATTTTTGCACCTATCTTCTTGAACCTCACTTCATGACCAAGATCAGTTATGGCAAAAACTAATAACAGATTTCTCCTAATTTTGGGAACATACAACACATTTGAAAGCTTTTTGACATCACCATTTGCAGCAACAAATGAAATAGTACCTGTGCCCGCAGTAGGGCATTTTGCATCATTTTCAACCATCATAGTGATGAATTCTTGTAGAGGCTGCATAGAAATCTATAGACCCTTCTTGTTGGTCATGTGATGGGAGGCCCCACTATCCAACACCCATGAGTTAGTGGTACATTCTTCTTGCGCCAAGGAGCACTCCTCCTCAATGGTCACCATGAATAACTCCAACTCTGCTTCAGTTGTATTGGCTGTCTCTTTCCCTTTACTTTTAAGGGTACCATTCTTTTCATCTACTTTCTTGACACGACAATCTGTGATTGCATGTTCTTTCTTCTTGTAGTAGAAGCACTCTCCTTGAAACTTCTTCTTACTGCCCTTCTTCTTTTTTTCACCATCGTTTTTGGTGGAGGAACCACCTTTTCCTTTTACATTCACAGAGAATGTAGCATCTCCATTGTTGCTTCCTTCTCACACTTTCAACCTCAACTCCTCCTCTAGCAATAATGCACAAAATTCCTCAAAACTCAAAGCTTGAGGTCTCACCTGAGTATTAAGGGCAGTTACTAGTCCATCAAACTTTTGTGGACAAATCCAAAGACACCTCCAAGCTAGCTCCTCGATAGTCTTTTGTATCTCAACACCAGCCATCTGGTCGTGCAGATTCTTAATCTAAGTGATGAATGCTTCAACTATCTCTCCTTCGGCAAACTTCTCCGCTGCTAGTTGATTCTCTAAGTTTTGAAACCTTGTTTGGTTTCGTGTTACGTACTGACTCCTCAGTATATTCCAAGCCTCTGATGCTTTGGTTGTATGTTGAATCAAAGTCAGAACATTGTCAAAATATCTTGTAACTAAGACATACAATGCATCTGCATTCCTTCGTTTCCAAGCTCGTAGAAGATCTACATTTAGAGGAATCATCACACTAGGATTTGATGGGTTGGGGGTAGGCTGTGGTTCTATGTCAGTCCCTAGCACAGTCTCCAAAAGCTCATAAGAATCAAGGATAATTGTAATTTTGAACTTCCACAAGGTATAGTTTGTACCATCTAACTTGCCTTCGCTGAAGGTTGATGCACGAATCCTCAATGTTTGAATAGCTAGTACAGCAGCACCACCTCCTGCACCGCTTCCTTATGTCCCAAAACCGCTTCCGAAAGACAACATTGTTCCTCTTTGCTATTGAATCCTTTGCCTCTTGCGCACTCTTCGATCCTTAGAGCTCCCTGGGCTATAATACCATGTAAAAATTACACGGCATACCGAATAGAATTTGAGAAAGAGATAGAGATAGAAAGTACACAACAGTTAAGAGGAGAATTAGAAATTTTCTTTAGCTCCAAACAACTGATACATAGATGGCTCTGTCCACCCATGTGATTCCACTGTGAAGCTTAGATGGCGATCTAGACAGAAGATAGGTGAAGAGCTTAAGGATAGTTGGGACAACTTTGACTAGGTGAAAGATAGATGATCGATGTCTGTGAACGGGTTTAGCTTTTATAGCCCGTAAAGTCAATTAGGTCTGTGTTATCGACCTACCATATGAGCTTCCACTAGTCGGCTATGGAATATTCCAAAGAATATTTCCTTTACCGTTGGGACAAGGGAGCTGCCCCCGGATCCTTGCCAGGGGGGCCACTGGCCCCCTTGGGACCCCCCAGCCAGGGGCCGCTTCTGTGGCCCCCGGACCCCAAAATAGGGGCCCCTTTTAACTTCCTTACCCCGCAACTCGATGCAATGTGCCTCAAGTTGCTACCAGCTTAACTACTAAGTCCAACCCAAAGATTTGACCCACAATGGTCACCTTTTTGCCATCTGGTTGCATAGACCTCATCTGATATACAAGTCAGGACTCAACCAATATCCGGGCTCACATTTGGCTTCTCCTCATAATGGGGACCTTACAACTTTGAGCACCATGGATCATTGGTTGCACTTTATGAGGGTGGGCATTGAGCATATCTAACGTATTTTAAGATACTCTCATTCTCATATTTCTATCTTTTCATTAATCATAGTCATTCCTAGAATTTTCTTTTGTACCTAACGCAACGTTACCAAAATTTTAACGTATATACTTAGACTATTCCATTTCTATTTTTCATTTCAATATTTTAAAGGAGAAAACTATATTTTAAACTAGTTTTCTCAATCTTCATAACAAATAAATATGAAAAAAGAAGCTACAACTTTAGTGGTGGTGACTATGCTCTGAAATTCATTGATTATGTCTATAGAATAGTCACATGAGAAGTTTGCAATATCATAGAGTCCAAGGAGTAATAGATAGATATGGAAGAAGGGGTAGAATAATAGTAACTTCGCACACAGTCTTTGGTACTACATGTAGCCACCTCTTTTTCTCTACTTCTCTCCCTCTATTTCTCTTCTTTCCTATATCTCTTTTCTCTCTATTCTTATATATTCTCTCTCTCTCTCTCTCTCTCTCTCTCTCTCTCTCTCTCTCTCTCTCTCTCTCTCTCTCTCTCTCTCTCTCTCTCTCTCTCTCTCTCTCTCTCTCTCTCTCTATGTTCTTCTTATTCTCTCTATGCCTCTCTTTTTTCTTCTCTCTCTCTATTCTCGCTCTAGCTCTTGTGTGTGTGTGTGTGTGTGTGTGTGTGTGTGTGTGTGTGTGTGTGTGTGTGTGTGTGTGTGTGTGTGTGTGTGTGTGTGTGTGTGTGTGTGTGTGTGTGTGTGTGTGTGTGTGTGTGTGTGTGTGTGTGTGTGTGTGTGTGTGTGTGTGTGTGTGTGTGTGTGTGTGTGTGTGTGTGTGTGTGTGTGTGTGTGTGTGTGTGTGTGTGTGTGTGTGTGTGTGTGTGTGTGTGTGTGTGTGCGTGCCACTCTCACAGCATCAGCTAATCTCAACATGTCTTCAGTCTTTGCTTTCCATGCCCTCGTCTTTTCCCCTTGGTTTCTATTCTAGAAGAGGGGGAGGGAGAGGCTAATGATGCCATTTGCATAATTGAGGTGTCACAAGGTAGCACAACAAGAGGGAGATTTTTTTTTTTGTAATCATAGGAGAATATTCATTTGGCAAGTGGTGGGATAAATAGGAAAAGATCTTTTTGTGAGAAGCCTACATGTCATTCTCATGTAAAGTTTCAGTTGGATTTGAACTCTTCCCTCTTAATGAAGAGTTCTAGTTAGAATAAACTCTTCTTTTCTTTACTAATTCATTGACTTTTATTTTATTCCTCTTTTAATTTTCATTCATGTCACAAATTCTCGAATGTTCTATTGACTAGATCAAGGAGATGTTTACGCATCAACTCATTTATATGCATACAATAACAATTTTGATTTTTTTTTCTTTTGCTTGCTTGCAAAAATTAGCATTTTCGCACATGTTCTCATGTGTGCAAATAACGGCATGTCTATATTTGCCTAAGGATGAGATCCCATAGAGTATTTTTATTTTTGTGTAATGAATAGGTATAAATGTGTTCACGCGCATGCAAGCGAATGCATGATCATGCATGCTTAAGGAAGTATTCACATGTAACATTATTACTCATTGAACGGGTATATTATAGCATCTCTATCATCATCTCTTTAGGATCTAAATTTTGGGATGATAATACTAATGTCATTTATACAAGCATAGCACATGACAATCAATGATGACATGTGTATATAACTTAGACTAAGCTTATAAAAATTATATGGCATAGTGTCCAAAATTTGAGCAAGGAATAGAGAGTAAAACTCAAATAAGACATTAAAAAAGTATATATTTTCAAAAAATTTGATATAAGATAGCTTTGTCTACTATTATGCTTTCATTGTGAAGGTTAGATGGTGATCTAGATAGATGATAGATGAGGAGCTTAAAATTAGATAGGTGAAGTCTAATTGGGCAAAAAATAAGTGATGATGGTGGCATGAGAGTGCACAACGGAAAGAGGAAAGTGAACGTGGAGAGAAGAAGGAGACAAAGAGAATGTAGGAGAGAGAAGGAACAATGTGACTGCAATGGCTAAATATAGAAGGCTGTAACGATCAGCCCCACACATAGTTCTATGCGTCAATGTGGGTGCAAGACGGTAGTAGGGGGATGAGAGAATGAGGAGGGCTAGTTGATCACAAAGGATCAATGATGGATAGCGGATAATGAAAGTGAGAGGATAGGGTGCCTATGAAAAAGAGAGAAAATCCTAAATGTGGTCAAACCCCTTAAAAAAGCCAAAAAGTGCACAAGAAGAAATGCACTAATGTGCTCTCCATCTAAGGTTTCTAAAACACATAAAATAACAAAAAAATACAGTATTAGAGCTCCTAATATCCTCATTTGATTTAGAATGAGGTTGACAAGAAGGAGATGACCACACAAGGCACATGACTCCTAACATCCCCTTTTACATCCTAGATGTGGCAGAAGGCCAAAGGAGATGCAGATCTGAGGGTGGCAAGAATAAAGTCACCAACCAAGGGGCAAGACCCCTTTCCATAAAAACATCTGATCAAACAAAGGCCACCAAAGGGAAATGGAAATGGAGAGGCCTCAAATGGATCACTCCTAAAGACTCTAGTCAGGGATGGGTGGGCCAGTCTTTAACCCAATTATGAGATAATAGCAAGGAACTACCAAAGGTGCCACAATCTACATACAAACACCATAGAACAAGGGCCAAGTGGTAGGGAATGGTGGCTCAATGATGAAGAAAAGGGATAGTCTCATAAAAGAAATTCTCAAAGTAGATTGGAAACCCTAAAGAACTCCTCACCATCCTGAGAAGCCCCCTCTTAAGCACAAAGATCTAGGAAATCCATAGCCACATCATCGATATCTTTGCCCTCTGAAAGGGATGGGAGGTACAAGGGAACCACTACAGGAGATGGTGGGGGATGGGATGGAACCTATGGGATAAATGGTGCATAATTAGGAACTGATGTGGTAATAGAAATTTGCCTCAGAAGGCCCTGCACAATGGATAGTCCCATTCCTTGCCAACCTATCACAAAGTTAGTTGCTATAGAAGAATCCTCAACAAAGACAATTGAGTCGATGAAGACAATGTGGGTATCAAGATGAGGAAGGCCATGAATTGAGAGTCGAGGGAGGCCCAAGTTTGAAACAAGTAGGGCCTCACAAACCGAGCTCAAGGGATAGTCAGACAATAGAGGCAAGGTGCCAACACCACTAATAGGTAGCATCGAAGAAATGTCACTAGCAGTGACAATACCCTCGAAAAAATGGAGAAACATTAGCAAATCACCTTCAAGAGTCATAGGAATCGATGCACCATTGTTAAAGAGCCAAGGCTTCTCAGAATATGGGATAGTCGAAGAAGGTTGCTCCACCTATTAAATGTGTAGAAACATGGACTCAATGGTAATAACAAGTGACGAAGTAGAGGTAGACAAAAACTCTGATGTAGATCCAACCTTTGCTCCTAGACGAAGGTGAGGGTATATGATCCAATACTTCTTGTTTGGGTGTGAGGCCTTTCCACAATGAAGACACGTGGGATATCATGTACACCTCCCCACAAAGGTTCAAAAGATGACTCCAACTTCTTCCTCTTTCCTTTCTTCTACTTGTCTTGTCTTGTACCCGTAGATAAAGTTGCATAAGCATGGCCAAGTGCACAAAGCATGTGCACAAGCTTTGTAAGAATTTGGCTCATTGTGATGTACATTTTTCTCAAGCACCAATGGGACTAGCTCCTCCCAAGTGAGAGTCTCCTAGGTGTGAGAAGTGAGAATACTAGTGTAGAACACATCATATGTCAGTGATGATAGATGATATGAGAGAAGTGTCATAGCTAGGTCCTCCAAAGAAATATCTCTACCAAGGAATGAAAACTCATCTCGAATCTCCTCCATCCTATGAATGTGATCCCTCATTGTAGGGGAATCTACAATAGAGAATTGTTGTAGCTTCAACTCAAGAGATAAGAGATGCCCAAACATCTAGATCCATAAGAGAGATGCCAATCTTCTCCAAATCTCTGCAGTAGTGCACACAGAATCTGTACAACTCAAAATGAGAGAAGAGCGGGCTTTGTAATTCAACTGATCCCATAAAGCTATTGAATCCACAATCACACCATCATGAGGATCCATGGTAGGTTAGGGTATATGGATTGTAACAAAATCCCAAAGGTAATAATCATCGACAAGACACTCTATACAACACAACCATAGAGGGCAGTTTGTCCCATTCATCTTGTTGGATGTGGAGAGAGAGTGTAGAACTAGTACCTACTCAAGAGACACCATTAATGTCAATTAGGGACTAGAAGCCCCAGAAGAATATAATTAGAAAGAGTAATAAGATGATGGTGGGTCTAAAAGATCCCCAACCACACAATCCCCCATATAATATACTTGTTGGCCATAGATGTCCTTCAATAAAGTACTTCTAAGAAAACAAAGGAAGATATTTCCATTGGAATAAAGGTGACCAATAAGAGGTATCCTCAAGATATTTGGGCTCCATCATGCCACGGTATAGAAGAAGACTAACTCGTGCAGTGTAGATGAGGAGTATCCAATACCGAAGGAAATACACAATGTTGGGTAGAGAAAGAGAGTAGTAAATGCATAGGAAAACATGTCTTCAACGTGTAAACATAGCTAATCTAGGGGCTAATCAAGGACAAGAGTGCTAAAAAAGAGAGTCCTTGCAATAAACACAAATATGTGCTAATGTTGGCATGCTATGGTGACCACCTATCACAAAAAAGAAGTCATCCTGGTTAGCAAAGTCTAACCAGTATGAGAATGCATCAAAGAAAGAAATCTCTCTACCTATAAATATGTCACCCTCAATAGATAACATTGTCACCCAGCTGAGAAGAGCTACTACCTAGCCTTAAAGGCTGTGGCCTACTAGTAGAAAGGAGGCTAACCAATAGGAAAACATAGATTCAAGGGGAGTTTCCAATAGAAAACGTAGGCAGTGCAAGGCCTATTCCTATAGCAAGTGTGTCAGGGGCTATCTATACAAAAACATAGGTGATATAGGACCTAGTTTTGCTACAAGTGTGTTGGTGCTTGCAAAAAATGAAGGTCTATTTTGGTATCATCCAACCAATAGACTGGACACTCAACTTATTTGATGCCACTTGAGTGAAATAATGGTGCCACCTAGCTTGGTAGAGGCTAGCTAGGAGCAAAACACAAATATGCCCCGATAAATATAACCTGAAAAAAAGGGACCACCTTGTCTTGTTTGACTCCAAGTGCAAGGTCTATAGTAGCGCATGGGGAGTGGTAAGTTTTGTTGTTAGCATGCTCTCTTTGAGATCTCTAGCTCCCACATGTGGCTATGATACCATGTGAGAGTGCACAATAGAAAGGGGAAGTGACCACATAGAAAATAAGGAGACAAAGAGAATGCAAGAGAGAGAAGGAACAATGTGATTGCAATGGCTAAAGGTATAAGGTTGCAACAGTTAGCCCCAACTGTAGCTCTATGCATCAGTGTGGGTGCAAGACGGCACCAGGGGATGAGAGAATGAGGAGGGCTTGCTGATTAAGAAGGATTGATAATGGATAATGAAAGTGGGAGGGAAGGTTTCCTATATATAGGAGAAAAAGAAAGAAAATCTTAAATGTGGTCAAACCTCTAAAAAATAGGCAAGAAGTACACCAGTAGAAATGCAGTAATGTGCCCTCCATCTAAAGTGTCTAAAATACATAAAACAATAGACAAATAAAATTTCAGAGCTCCTAATGTCCTTGTTTGATGACTCAGACTAAGGCTCACAGGAAGGAGATGACCACATAAGGCACACATGACTACTAACAGATGGTTCTAAGGGGTTGTCCATTTATAGTCTACAAAGCTAGCAATGATGTTTATTAATCTTTCAAATTAGCTACGAAATATTTTCTTTATTGATAGATTGGGAACCCCCACCATAGGGGCCAACAAAAGTGACCCTTAAGACCCAAAATAGGGGTCCTTGATAACTTCCATACCTTGTAACTTGTGCAATATACCTTGAATTGCTACTGGCTTAACTATTTTATCTAGCCCGGACCCACAAAGGAACCTTTCTGCCATTTGATCACATAGACGTTATTTGACATATAAGTTGAGTAAAATTTATGCGATCTCACACATGGCTTCTCCTCATAATGGGGACCTTTCAATGTTAAGCACCATAGATCATTGTTGGTACATTATGAGTAGGGCATTGACCATATCTAACACTCCCCCTCAATATCCACCCATAGATGAACTAGATCATTGACTCATCATTGAGTCTTTGAAGATGAACTCAAAGCACATCCTTCATAAGAGATTTGGTGAAGAGAGTCTAACTTGATCAATTCACACACATAGTGATATTGAATCTTTATGTTTGTGTATACATGGAACACTAGATTTTTAGCAATGGTCATGCAACTTTGGTTGTCATTTCTTAACACAGTCAATTCTTTATCCTATATTCCCATATAGCATACAATCATCCTTAACCATATTTCTTCACATATTAAGCTTAAAAAGAACTTGTTTACTTGTTGATACCATACTCTATGGGCTTGTTTCAATCCATACAATTCCTTTTTCAACTTAACAATTTTGATTTTTGAATTGGGGGCCTCAAATCTTGGTGGGTGAGGCATGTACATCTTCTCCTCACCATTCAAGAATACTAGCTTAGCATCCACTTGGTAAACTAGCCACTTCTTGTAAGCAACAACTACAAATACTATGTGACTAGTGGTCATTTTAGCAATTCAAGAGAATGATTCTTAAATATTACACCCTTCAACTTGTGAAAATCCCTATGCAACCAATATAGATTTATAGTTTTCTAAGGTTCCATTGACCTTTTACTTTACGTTCTAGACCTAGTTGGTGTCAATAATCTTTCTCTTCACTGGCCAATCCACTAAGTCCTAGTTTCATTCATCATTGCATTGTCATATATAGCTTACATAGATTATCTCCATGCTAGATCTACAAATTTTTCTTCCAAGTCAACCGGGTTGTTTATTTCTCTTATAATCTTGGCGATATATTGACTATGTGAGATTCCTAAGTCTTTCTTTGTTCCTTTATTCTTTAAGACCTCATTGGTCAATGTGCATTTTCCTCAATAGATGTAGCATATAATTGTTTTGATCGTAGAGCTACCCCACCCATTGCAGCAATGGCTTTTCTAGTGATGTGATGGCAAATTGGTAAATTTCTCTTCATTGTCTAAACATGATGCTTTATCCTCCTTAAGGATAGGGATATCTCTTGTATGTGGTTGCTCCCTAAACACCATATCCCAACTCCCTATGATCTTATTTTCCTAATTGGTTAATTTGTAGGTATTTTCTCATCATTATTATCCAAGAAGATATATTTGGTGATTTATGGCTTTAACTTGTTTCAGTGCTTACTTAAAACATGCATACAATATTTAAGGATATGGATATCTTCCTTAAGGATAGGGATCCCTTTTCCTCCATTGTATGTGGTTGCTCCCTAAACACCATATCCCAACTCCCTACGATCTTATTTTCCTAATTGGCTTTGCTCATCATTATAATCCAAGAAGATATATTTGGTGATTTATGGATTTAACTTGTTTTTGTGCTTATTTAAAACATGTGTAGTACAATATTCACATCCTAAAGTTTTGAAGTGTGAAACTACCAGTGTAGGCCTCATGAGGTATTTTTTCCTCAAGAGAGCCTTTATGTAGCTTTGATTGAGTATGTGAAACTGTAGTTGTAACAAGTTTAGTCCAAAATTGGTCCCTTGGCCTTGAAACCATGCACCTTTCCATTTCCACATTGGTGCAATTCTTGTGTTCAACTATACCATTCTAGTGGGGTGTGAGAGGTACCATCACAACTAATGACCTTTTTTTCTCCCTATATGTGCTCCACATATTCCAACATTTTCCATTGCCACTACTATCATTATCACAAGTACCATTGTTGCTATTACCACAACTATTGGTATCATTGCTATCTCTCACTGCCATCACATTCATCTGTTCTCTCTCTCTCTCTCTCTCTCTCTCTCTCTCTCTCTCTCTCTCTCTCTCTCTCTCTCTCTCTCTCTCTCTCTCTCTCCCTTCAAAATCTTTGCATTCTTTCGTAACCTTTCGTAGGCTATTGATCTCTCTTTGTCTCATCTCCAAGCCTTCACTCTTTCGATTGTTTTATTGTGTGTGTGTGTGTGTGTGTGTGTGTGTGTGTGTGTGTGTGTGTGTGTGTGTGTGTGTGTGTGTGTGTGTGTGTGTGTGTGTGTGTGTGTGTGTGTGTGTGTGTGTGTGTGTGTGTGTGTGTGTGTGTGTGTGTGTGTGTGTGTGTGTGTGTGTGTGTGTGTGTGTGTGTGTGTGTGTGTGTGTGTGTGTGTGTGTGTGTGTGTGTGTGTGTGTGTGTGTGTGTGTGTGTGTGTGTGTGTGTGTGTGTGTGTGTGTGTGTGTGTGTGTGTGTGTGTGTGTGTGCGCGCGTGCGCGCGCGCGCAATCCCTTTACAACAAATATGTCATTAAAAATTATATATACATACACATAAGTCTCTTTCATCCTTCCATTCCTTTGTCTCTTTTTCTCTCTCCTGTAGTAATAAAATATTAACAAAATGCTCCAAACTAGTATGTATGTGCATTTCGCTAGATTTTGGTAGGCATTTGAAACTTCAACTGTCAGCATACTTATTCATTCTAACTTGGGAATGCTCACATGTATAAATGATTAAAAAATTCATTCACAATCTTTTTGGAATTTTGTAAATTGAACTCTCTTATTATGGTATTTTGCCAATCATAAAGGCAAGACTAGAGCCTTATTTCTCTATATACCTCCTCATAGCGAATTGGGACTAAATCTAGTATAGGCTACAACATACATATGGTACAAGGATACTCTTCTCACTAACTACCTCTTAATAGTGAATTGAGACTAAAGCTAGTTTGGGAGATTGAGATCCTAAGATTGGTGTTATGCTAGATAAAATATTGTGATTGTTGAGCTTGTTGGAATTGTTATAGCTCATCCAATTGTAAGATTAAGATAGTTATAAGTACAAGATTTCTTTGGATATATATATATATATATATATATAACATGACATATTCTCAATAACTTGATTGGTTGATGACTAATGATAAAGGCATCCTATTGATGTTGAGGGTCTAAATGTAAACTATTGGTCTTATATGATGTTTTAGTTATGATTCATGCTTACTAGAACCATGTATTTTTTGTTTGATTCATAAACCACATATTTGTGTTTGAGTCAAGCATTGACACGATTTAAATTTCTCCAACGTCATTCATAAGTACTTCAAGGCCAAAATTATGCCAATGAAAAATAAGAGCACTCTCTCTACACACACATGTGCACGCGTGTGTGCGTGCGCGTGCACACACACACACACACACACACACACACACACACACACGAGTGAGTTTGATTTTAATCTCTTCACAATATCTATCTCTACAATGAAATTGTGCAAGAGAGAGAAAGAGGAGAGGCATGTTTATTTTTAATCTAAATTTTTAAAAATACAAAATAAAATATTGATTTTTAAGCTTTATAATACAAACTATTTTCATCTTTCCACAATGTCAACTCTTACACTAAGAGAGAGATATATATTTATTTATTTATTTATTTATTTATTTTAATATAATTTTCAAAGTTAAGTATTGATATTTTAATTTTCAATCCATTTTTTTCCACCTTGGAAGAGGATGCTAACCCCCCTTCAAGGTGCCAGTAGGGAAAAAAAAATGGATTGCATATATAAATCTTTGTCTCTCTCTCTTTTGTGAATATGTTTGAATTAATGAAGTGAAGTACTTACAACAGCCCTTGTGGTGAGCCAAGCAAAATAAAAAATATGCACATCAAATACTAATGAAGCCAAATGATGAAAGAATACAATGCGACAAGGACAAGAGAAGGATAATGATGAAGTGGGCACAAAAAGCATGGTGCAAATATGGAGTAACCATCTCTCCAAGTGTCTAACTAGCTAAAACCATTGAGCAGATCTGCAATAATAGGAAAAGGCAAAATGAAAGCATTATGAGTCCACTAGATGTGCCATAAACTAGTCCATTACTTAAAATGAAAGAGCCAAACATGATGGAGTTTTACGTGGATGTGGATGCCATGTTGCCCAAAACCCATAATAAATGGCCATTTGTTGGGTTGACATGTTATAGAGGTCCATGCTCAGGAAATGAAGTGCCAAATTTGTCTCACAACCATACAAGAGGTTAAAAAGATAAGAAGGTGTTTTTTCACATGTAGTTAAGAATGTATATCTACCACAAGAGATCTTGTTGCCATCCATAGTGGAAGTAGCTAATCACAACACTTAGCTCTATTATCATAAATATCAAACTTTATTTTCTCAATGGCCCATCTCTTATCTCCTAACATTTTATGATAAATCTATTTAGATAACAATTTTAGAAAATCCATTGGTTTCATGAAAGCCTAATCCAACCATGGGGATGAAAGAAACCTAAACTAGTCCTCCAAAGTCAACCAAATCAGCCTAGAACCTTGAGACACTCAGAGGTACTAAAGAACAATGAACCCGAGTGACCTAAAATTTTAGCATCATGCATAGTCCTCAAACCCAATCTTTCCACGTCATTAAACTTACCCCCCTCCCCATGTGCTTCTCAGGCCAATCAAGCAATCTAGATGTGGAAAAATATCTTAGCTATAAGAAACTAACTTCCTTTCACGAATCATGGGGAACCAAATTGTAAAGTAGAGAATATCTTACCATGAGACAATCAAGTGCAAAAGAAGAAAATACTATGAAGTTTTGAGTGGCTTTGTTGAATTCAAAAAATTCCACCATGAGACCTAGGTAAGTGTGGCCATGTGATACCAGTATCCTCAATAAAACACCAAGCAATGTATTTCCAAGGATGATATTGTACACATATGAAACTTGACATCCAACAATGTAGTACCATGCAAATGTTTCGGCATAGTAACATGTTGCCAGTATACCCACATTTGACCCATTAGATTTCCTTGCTTTTTCCATAATAGAATATAGTAGATGAGTTGCACCAATTTTGCAGTGAATTTTGTATCCAAGGGAAAAAAGGCAAGAAATAAGAGAACGTACTCACCATGATTGGTTATGCAACTTTCAATCACACATATAGATGCCAGCCTTGGGATTTCCAATACCTAAACTTATCATGAATACAAGAATGTTGAGATATTTGCAATCACACCTACTTCAGTCCCTTTGTAAGGAGTAGTGAGGGCTTAGGACCGGAATCCCATATGCACAGTAGGAGAAGTGCTACCATTCAATTCCTATAGAGCATTGTACTTGCACTCTTTTCTAATGCAATGATAGTACTCTTTTCTTTCCAGTAAAGTGTCTATGTCACTGTCCACACACAAGATTGTGTTTATGAGTCCAAGTTTCAATCTTGGAACCTAATTCACTTGTGTGACAATTTGTCTTGTCAAGGTAAATGTCTTCATGAATTTCTACTTTCTCTTTCAACCTCCATAGTTCTGTATCTGCCATGCTCTAGATCCCGTATATTTTACATGGTATCAGAGCCCAGTCAGGAATGGCATTGCCTCTCCAGCCTCTGTTGGTCCCTCTCAATCTCTATCCAGCTCACATCCAACTCAAGATCAGTGTATGACTTCATTCTTTCAACTTCATCTTCAAAGCACCTTGTTGCAGCCATAGCCAGCCTACACATCCTCGCATTTGAGCTTCCATAACTTCCTATAGAGGGCATATCTCTCCAAGCTCTCTTCTAGAGATTTATTCCTTGACTTCCAAGGGTTATCTTATCACATAAGATCATGACATTGCCCTATATGGAGCTCAGCATTGTCACTTTTGTCAGTTGCTCCCATAACCTCAACTTGTGGACAGTAGCACCTACCCATCTTTGAGGAGCTGGATCTCTAAATACATAGCATATCTTCATGAACCCTCTTCTAGGCATATCTTCCCCCACTTATGGCGCTCACTCTTGACCCATAACTCATAGACATTAGCACTCTACAACCTTAGCATCGAAGAAAACATCAAAAACTATTTAAAAATGTGCCTATTGTCGTCATCGGTCTTGCGCACCTGAATCTGCCACCAGCAATCACGTCCATCATCATGGGGCTTTGATAGAGCATGAAGAGAGCTTCATTTCCATTAAAAAAATTTTAAAAATGATCCACTGTAGCTCCCACAATCCACAAAAAACCTGGGCTAGATCAAAACCCTAATCCAAGAAGCCATAGCCAAACTTCACTAAAGCTCAAAAATATCATCATTTTCTCTCTCTTGCCACCTAAAACCCATTGCAACTCTGATCTACTGTCCCAACATCAAATCAAGGAGGGGAAGAACCTAGATTAATTGATAGAAGATCAATGACCCCAAACTAAGAAGATTCGAGACATAAACTCGGACATAGTCTTTAGATAGTGTGTTTTCACACTGTCATTACTTGTGTCTCTTGACACACTGTAATATGCTCTTCCACTGATAAAATCTGAGAATTTTGAAGTTTTTTGCTACTGCTCTAGCCATCTAGCATGGGCAAAGACTCTCCAACTACTCGCTTCAAAGGAGTTTGGTTTCACACCTGGCAAACCCACATTAAACTCATCCTGATGAAGAAGGGCCTCTGGGCCATTACCATTGGAAAATAAAAGAAGCCTCATGATGCAAACCTTGCAATCACTTGGCAAAAGAATGATGATAAGGCTCAAGCCATTATCAAACTAGAGCTAGATGACAGTTATATCCACCATGTGGATAACTGTGATACTTCACAGGATACATGGAAAAGACTTGACACCTTTTTTGGTGCACAGTCTAAGTCATCAAAGTTTGGTCTCTTGATTGAGTTTTTCAGGCTCGAAATGAAGTCCAGCACATCACTTGCCACACATCTAAATTACATGGAAGGACTTCTAACCCAACTTGTAGGAATCAACATTAAAATGGAAGAAGATGTTTGCATCAGTGTTCTACTTAAAAGTTTGCCTCTTGAATATAATAATGTATCAACAACTCTAATCAATATGCCAAACCCTAAACTTGTTGATATCCAGGCATCATTGTTAGAGGAGGAAAAGAAGTTAAAAACTAAGGAAGAACCAAGCATCTCTAGAGATGAACATGCATTATATGTTGGCAAACATGTCCAAAGGCAAGAGGGATCAACTCTTCTGTGACTCCTGCAAAAGGACCGAACACACCGAGAAGTTCTGTCATGCCAGAAAAAGGTCCCAAAAGGCCTATCTAGTTGCAGTCAAAGAAGAAGAAGAAAATGGAGCAAAGGAAGAAGAAGAAGAAGAAGGCCACCAGGAGATGGACAAACCTCATCAATCCTTCTATTCAAATAGAATGCTTTAGCTTTGTATTTCCTAGTCCTAATGCTTTAGACATAAACTTATAAACTCCTTATGTAGCCTTGTACTACAGCCTCTGTACACTTTGTGAGGCCCTTGCTACAGCCTCTAGATGACCATCATGTTTGCGGTACCCACACTTAGCCTTTTCTGCGATAGCCTCTAGTGTTTTGCCATGTTTATGGTGTGCCCCCACTTTGCAAGAGTTGCTCTCACTAAAGCCTCTACACACTTTGTACTTTTGGTTGTGATTGAGGAGGGGTTTTGAGATATTTGCAATCACACCTACTTCAGTCCCTTTGTAAGGAGCGGTGAGGGCTCAAGACCGGAATCCCATATGCATAGTAGGAGAAGTGCTACCATTCATTTCCTGTAAAGCATTGTACTTGCACTCTTTTCTAATGCAATGATAGTACTCTTTTCTTTCCAGTAAAGTGTCTATGTCACTGTCCACACACAAGGTTTTGTTTATGAGTCCAAGTCTCAATCTTGGAACCTTATTCACTTGTGTGACAATTTGTCTTCATGAGTTTCTATTTTCTCTTTCAACCTCCATAGTTTCCACATCTGCCATGCTCTAGATCTCGTATATTTTACAAAGAAGACATCCAATTGAGCAAAGCATAAGGAGCCACATCCACCTAGATGGGATAACCCAAATATCCAATTATATCCTGTCAAGAAACAACCCTTCCCTAGCAACCCAAAGGATGTAGATCACTCTCTATATAGTTGATTAGAGTGGATTTCTTTGCATTGAAATATAGAACCAAGCCACAAATAGGCTACAAATAGTATTGTCCTATCCAAATTGGACCTTTATGACCTAAGAAACATCAATGAATCATCCAAAAGACCATGTTTAGGTCACTTAAAAGAGCTAATCCATGATCTCACCATCAATAGCCAACTTATCTAGAAAGGAGAGCATCGGATGATTCACCATTGCAAATAGTGGGGGACTAAGGGGGCATCCTTGAACAAGGAAATTACATAAGAAAATCTCTTCATTCAACTCTCCATCTAATGCTATGCATGCCACTGCATCACCATTGATGGTATCAATGAGAGATGTCATTTGAGGACCAAAAACCATGGTAGACATCAGTTGTCATGAAGAGAGTACCAACTAATATAATCAAAAGCCTTTTCAATATCCAACTAAATCGTAACAACTTGCTAGCCCAAGGCTTTGGAATAATATATCCCCCAATTGAACATTCAAAATATTATGCATAATATTTTTTAGCTTGACAATACCATACTAAATGTCAATGAATAAAATGTGGGAAGACAATTTGTGGCCTATGAGCAAATGATCTTAGAGTAGATTTTATACAAGGATCCCATAACAAAAATGGGCCTCCATTGTTTCAAAGTCCATGGAAAGGACTATTGGTAATCAGCAAACAATGGAATACTCCAATCTGAAGGCATGCAACCAAGTTTCCAAACATGCTAACAAAGGTGAGTCAATGGGTCCTTAAGCTATTCAATATAAGCTGAAAATTGCTCATTAGAAAACCCATCCCAAACAACTATGGCTTTTCCTGCATGGTAAATGGGACAATACTTTCTCAACCTCTACCTCAATAATATCTTGCTCCACAAGATCTTCCCACTCAAGCTTAACCTAGCCATCCACCATGACTAAAATATAGTAATAGGTAGCACGAATTGCATAGGTGAGAATTTATTCTAGACCCAACAAAGATTTATAATACCTCAGTCACATCTAAATGATAAATTGAGGCTCAATGACTATCGTGCATTGTGTGCCATTCAAAAGGCACATAATATTGCATATTTTTAATGAAGGTGAGCTTAAAAGTGATGTGTATCACAATTCTTATGAAGTATCCTAACAAACCAAAAATTTATATTTTTCATATTGCTCATCTTGAAGAGACTAGATTTTAATCACTTTGAGTAAGTGGCAATTAATGAGATGTGGTTCTAGTATGATGCAAGGTCACAAAATGCTCCAACAAAGATTACAAATATTACAAATCAACTATAGAGGCATATGGATGCTAGATCCCATATTGTCAAGAAAAAGTACATGTAGTTTTCCAAAAAACCTGACCGCTTATCCATACCCCTAAATGGGTTTACCAAATAGAGCAATCCATTTTTGCATATATAGCACAACAAGTTGGATCAAAGTCTATCAAATTCATCATTCTAAGATATGATGATGGATGTGAGATGGGCTATCCCATAAAATGTGCCACAATAGATGTAATAATGGCAAGGGAAAAGTGTAGGATAATGCTAAGATATTGGATGATCATGCATTGGTGTATAATTTAGATGACTATATTTTGGCTATTTCTTCACTTGGTGCCATCCAATTGATTGATGCTTAGTCTTCTTTTACTCAGTGTTGGCTACTCAATTTAGGTGCTTCCTTCCACGTGACCTTGAATTTAGTTGATTCTATGCTTAGCATACTTTATCTAGTTTAGAGTGCCTAGGGGATGACCATGTTTGTGATATTGTTGGCATTGGTGATGTACATTTGCAGTTTCCCATTGGGACTTTCTTTGTTCTCCATGATATGAATCATTTACGGGCTTTGACCAAAAGCCTTATCTCTACAAGATAGTTGGATCATGCTAGCTATCATGTTTATTTTGGTGATTTTGCATGGAAAATCACTTGTAACAACCTCATTCTGACTAGAGGTGCTAAGATTGGCAGTCTTTATCCCTTACTTGTATTTGGCACTTTCATAATGTTTTGGCTCTAACATATCTTCCATATGTATCTTTTTTGGCATTGCCATCTTGGGCATATGTCCCTCAAAGGAATGAAAGTCTTGACTTGTTTGTAGTATCTCTCACCCTTGGGCATTTCATAGTTTGATTAATGTGATCATTGTTTTAGTATGGAAAATTTATAATATGCACAAAAGGTGCTCTAGATGCATGGGTGAGCCTTTAGCTCTTGTTCATTTGGATGTTTGCAGTCCCATGACATGTCAATCCTTGGATGGTGCTAAGTATTTCATTACATTCATTAATACTTATTTGCATTATTATTGAATTATAATATCCCACCCTCCATGATGGCAATATAGAAATGGTACATTATGCTATCTCTTTTGATTCTAGGGAAGCATAAAGTTAATAATATGGATGTGTACATGTAGCCCCTAATTGAGAAGCTAGAGATCATTTGGAGAGGTATTAAGATGCATGACATATATCAACCTCCATTATCACATGTCTTTACATTGAAAGCCATCTTAATATGGACAATACATGACTTTACAAGATATGGTGAGTGGTCACATAACATGCTCGTAAAGAAATTATCTATATAATTATTTTAGCATTAGTATTTGTTAATAAGAATTACTTTATACCTGTGTCTTAGGTCTCTCTACATCAAGCTACCATGCGTATCCCACTTGTGCTCCATCACTAGTTTCTTCATGATCAGGTAGCCTAAATAATGTCACTTGTGAGAGCCATCATGGATTTCTCCCTCTTGATTATCCTAAATATGAGAACTCTTTGAATACATTTCCACCACAATCATGGTCCTTTGGAGATTGGAATGATTTATAGAGTCACACATAACGTCCTCCTCCACCTTACATGATCCAATAAGACCCAAAATCATTCATAGTAAATGAATGTATGCCCTCTTGAATGCACATTATTTATAATTGGATGCAACAAAAACTTACCCACCTCCTAGAATCTACAAAAATATTCAAGAATGTGGGGTCTATCATATAGAATCACTTGATTAGGGTGAAAATTTTTAAGCATGTAAAAGAGAATATCTATGTAGTGTTGAGATGGCAAGCTCAACATATACAGACATTGATGATGGACCACCTGATTAGATAAGTTTGTGCATCTACACTTAGTACGTATGATGTGATCATTATGATCCTCACATAGCCATTGACTTATCCCTTATTATATTTAGTTTGTTGCAACTACCTACAGTTGGCATAGTTATAGCATCAGTCGATTAGTATAGTTAGTTATGCACTGTTTGACTTAGTAGGCCATTTTCCTTTATATTGTATCTTATCTATACTTTGTGTACATTGTATTGTGTGCAAAAGAAGAAGAAGAAACCAGCAAAAGAAAATGTTTTGGCCTCCATTTCTTTTCTTGTGTGCTTGAGTAAGCTTTCTCTTATGTGTATGGTGTATGTTTGGTGCAGCAACTCAAGTAAGTCCCCCCACCATGCAATTCATGACATGTAGTATTGGTAGGTAGAGAGAAGCTTGGCCAAGAGAGGAACCAAATGGAAAGACTACTCATTTCTCGTTGTATTTGAACCAAGTGTAATAATGGTTCACTTTGGCTTGAGGGGTCATAGCAATGTTGTCACCTCAAGAGGTGACCCTAGATGATTGATAGGAGAATATAGCATTAAGTTAGGTCCTTGTTTTCAAGTTGATCCACTTTCCTTGCAAGATAGACTCAAGTAGTTCCAAGTTATGAGTGCTCAATTATTCTAACAAGTTTTGGATGGAAGTAATCTTGATTATTTCTTGATAGGCTACTAAATATGTGCTATCAGTGTTCGTTTAGGTAGGGACATTACAATACAAGTAGGTGAAAAAATAAACCACACAACTACTAGTACCACCCCATTAATTGTCTTTTTGATTGACCCCTTGTGTTTATTTGAAATCTAATATTCACATATACTCGAAAGTGTAATTTGCAATCAAAATGTGTTTAGAATTATGTTCAATATTTCACAATAACTGCATTTGGATTACATTTTAAAGAATGTTTATGATCACACTTGCCACATGTAAAATATAAGCAATTTTAAATGTGGTCACTTGATGCATGCATAAGCTTGCCTAAAGACATCCTCTAAAGCTCTTTTCAAGGTCATAAGATGCATCTATTTGGCCATCTACAAGCGTTAATCCCTTGTAGAGCACCATATCTCATGCCATATATATATATATATATATATATATATATGGCACACTTTCCACTTGTAGAACGTTTATGATCACACTTGCCACATGTAAAATATAAGCAATTTTAAATGTGGTCACTTGATGCATGCATAAGCTTGCCTAAAGACATCCTCTAAAGCTCTTTTCAAGGTCATAAGATGCATCTATTTGGCCATCTACAAGCGTTAATCCCTTGTAGAGCACCATATCTCATGCCATATATATATATATATATATATATATATATATATATATATATATATATATATATATATATATATATATATATATATATATATATATATATATATATATGGCACACTTGCCACTTGTAGAATGTTTATGATCACACTTGCCACATGTAAAATATAAGCAATTTTAAATGTGGTCACTTGATGCATGCATAAGCTTGCCTAAAGACATCCTCTAAAGCTCTTTTCAAGGTCATAAGATGCATCTATTTGGCCATCTACAAGCGTTAATCCCTTGTAGAGCACCATATCTCATGCCATATATATATATATATATATATATATATGGCACACTTGCCACTTGTAGAATGTTTATGATCACACTTGCCACATGTAAAATATAAGCAATTTTAAATGTGGTCACTTGATGCATGCATAAGCTTGCCTAAAGACATCCTCTAAAGCTCTTTTTAAGGTCATAAAATGCATCTATTTGGCCATCTACAAGCTTTAATCCCTTGTAGAGCACCATATCTCATGCCATATATATATATATATATATATCCACCAATATTTATCATGATGTAGAAGCAACATGGGATAGATAGTGCACACATGATTGCAATGTGCCCAAATAAATTGGTAGACCCTATAACTACAACATCCACCTATACATAAATCTAGTTGGCTTCAAAGTATCTTCCTAACCTACAATATACAAATGTATGCAAATGTAGTTAGCTTCAAACCAAGATGTTGTCTTGTTTTATTTGCTCAAATGAAGGCTTTGCTTATTTTCTCAAATGAAGACTTTGCTAGTTATTTTCTCAACTCTTATTTATATAAGTGCAATATACGTAATGTACCCACCTATATCGGCTATCCAAGCACGTTTTAGCCGTCCGTTGAGAAACAAATCTAAGCGTTGTTGCCTGGCACTCCCATGGAGTGTTCTGAGGTTTGTCACCTAGGGTTTCTCGAGTCCCCCACCTCGCAACAGAATGTTCACGGCCGAACCCACTAGGATCGACCTGAAATCTAGGTTCCTAGTGGCCAAGGACTCTTGATAGCATTCTAGCATCGAGTCCTGGACATTCTACTGTACGCAAAGATATCCAAGCCGAAGTAGACCCATGCTACACTTAGTTCAAAGAGAATGGAAAACGAGAGGGATGCACCTCTCAACCTCTCTACTAGTAGGGCATAGTCCCATTCCGGTCCCCTAAAACGGTATGAATCAGGTTCTAACCTATCAATACCTAAAGATTGAACTATGGTAAAACCTTGTGAGAAGCCTCCCGATTTTCTAGGACCACCCTGCCGTAGGATAGACCCACTGAGCGTTCTACCCACCCACTTCCCTTGATAGCTTTAGTTTTCTAATTAGGTCCTATCACATTTATGTGTGACAATGAAAATTAGCTTCCTTAAAGCCTTTTACAGAATGGGGTTCATTCACGTAACTTCTAGCACTAACACAAAAACAGAGTAAGTAGTCCTTTTGACAAACTAGTTTCTTAACTTATCTTTAAGTTAATATTTGTCTCCTACCCATACATGAGAAATTATATATCCCTTCTGCCTAGCAGAAGTACCCGCTCCAATTTGTTGAGATGACAAGCTCAACACATGTGGACATTGATGATGGACCGCCTGGTTAGATGGGTCCACACGTCTACACTTAGCACGTCGATGGTCATTATGACTCTCACATGGCCACTGACTCATTACTTATTATATTCAGGTTGTTACACCTATTTACAGCTGGCATAGTTATAGCGCCAGTCGACTAGTGTAGTCGGTTATGCATTGTTTGACTTAGTAGGCCACTTTCCTTTTATCTTGTATCTTATCTATACTTTGTGTACATTGTAAAGTGTGTGTAAGAAGAAGAAGAAACCAGCAAGAAAAAGTTTTGGCCTCCATCTCTCTTCTTGTCTCTTGAGTGAGCTTCTCCTTGTGCATTCTGTGTGTGTTCGGCGCAGCATCTTGAGCAATCCCCTCCACCACGCGATTCTTGACATGGTATCAGAGCCGCACCACTGAGAGAGGCTGATTTCGAAGGTTGAAGCAAAGGGGAAGAAGCAAGGTTCGAGCAAGCAAGCCACGGGTAAGAAGCTCTCCCATCCTTCCACTCTTTCTCTTGGATAGTGCCTATGGAGGCACCGGAAGCAGGGCAGAGCAAAAATCTCAGATTGCAGTGAGATTTGGTGTGTGCGAAGAGCACTGTATAGTCTGCAAACAAGCCCTTTAGGGCTTACCCGCAGTTATTTTGGGCATTTGAGGCCGTTTCAGGGCCCATTTTAGAGCCGCAAGTTGCGGACAGCAATTTCAGGGTACGCTGTGACTTCAACTGTATCGACCGACAGTGGGTGCACAGGTTACAGATTTCAGATCTGTAAGATTAAAGGTGTTTACCAGTGAGTAAACACGAGGTTTATCTGCAAACAGGATGCAGATTGCATGTATTGTTGAGCAGACAGTGAAATAGGCTGTCTAGTGTATTGCTGTGCACTACAGGTCGAGGATTGCAGAAGTTTTGCTTGCTGTTTGGTATTATTCTTGTGATAATGGCAGAGAATAGTGGAAGCCCCATCATTGAGAAGCTTGACAAGAACAACTACCCTTCATGGAAGTTCCGTGTCACGAACTTTCTTATTGGAAAAGGCCTCTACGAGTTCGTTTCAGGTGAAGAAAAGGAGCCGGAGGTGAGTGATCCTCCAACTGCAGAAGAGATAAAGGCACGAAAGGAATGGAATGAAAAAGACAAGAAGGTCATGTATTGGTTGTCTGCAGTAATTGACAATAATATGTTGGGACACATTAGAAATGCAGAGAATGCATATGCAGCTTGGACCATACTTGAAAGTACGTTTTCTGTAAATACAAAGGCACGAAAGATTCAACTCAAGCAAGAGTTGAATACATTGAAGAAAGGGAAGATGTCTATCAATGAGTATGCATTGAAGGTAAGGAGCATTGCAGATGCATTGGCAGCGATTGATGCAATGCCCGATGATGATGATTTGGTGTCGTCTACCTTGGGTGGACTTAACAATGAAAAGTCTTGGAAGTCTTTTGTAACTTCCGTATATGTCAGAAAGTCATTTCCAGATTTTGATGAGTTGGTCTCTCTAATGATCACTGAAGAAATCAAGATGCAGAGTGAGACATCTGAAAGAAGTGGTGAACAGGTCCAGGCTTTCTACTCCAGTTCAGGAAGGGGACGTGGCATGTTCTCTTCAAGAGGCCGTGGTACAGGACGTGGTAGTGACAACCAGCAAAACAGATTGAATCAGCAATTTGGCGATATGCAGGTTTCAGGAGGTCGTGGTAACTTTAGAGGAAGAGGTGGATGGCAGAACAGAGGTTCTAACAACTCTGGTATTGTGTGCCACTACTGTGGCAAAACAGGTCATATTGCAGCCCAATGTTATGCCAAGAAAGATGATATTCGGAGTGGTAAGTTGCAGCAAGGAAACTATGCATCATCTTCACGACAGAATGAAGACAAAAATGAACGTTTGTTTGTTATGCAGCATATGCTGAATGCTGTTACAGGAAAGGGAACACATGAAGATGTTTGGTATGTCGATTCAGGTGCATCCAATCATATGACCAGCCATGCAGAATGGTTTGGAGAGATGCAAGATTTGCAGAATGCAGGTTATGTGCAGACGGGTGATGACTCATGCCACCCAATTTCACACATTGGAAAAGTTCCCTTGTCCTTGCATGATGGTAAGACAAAGAGTCTTTCAGATGTATTACATGTGCCATCTATTACAAAGAATTTGGTGTCAGTCGGTCAAATGGTAGAGCAAGGGCTGCAAGTCAGATTTAATGCAAAGGGCTGCTTTGTAGAAGACTCCAATGACAAGTGCAGGTTGGTAGCAAAGGGAAGTAGAGTTGGACGTATGTTCACTCTAGATGCCGGAATTCCTACTATGAATGCTGCTATGTATGCCAAAGGAAAAGGTGTTGTTGCAGACATTGAAATTTGGCACAAACGCATTGGACATGCAAATGTACAAAGGCTGAAACTAATGCAGTCCAAAGGGTTGGTTACAGGTTTGCCTACATTTAGAGTTGCAGAATTTCAGAAGGTATGTGAAGCATGTCAGTTTGGTAAGCAGGCAAGACAACCTTTTTCACATGATAGAGATGTAAGCAGAAATATTCTTGATGTTGTACATACAGACATTTGGGGGCCTACACAAAATGTATCTCTTGGAGGCAGTTCATACTTTGTCACATTCATTGATGATTGTTCTAGAAAGCTGTGGGTATATTTTATGAAGGAAAAGAGTGAAGTGTTTGAGCACTTTAGAACTTTCAAGGCTGCAGTTGAAAGAGAAACAGGCTTGAAAGTAAAGTGCCTGAGGTCAGATGGAGGGGGAGAGTACCTCTCAAATGAGTTCAGTGATTTTCTGAAGTCTCATGGGATAAAGAGACATTTCACATGCAGGTATACCCCACAGCAAAATGGGGTTGCAGAAAGGAAAAACAGACATATTGCAGAAGTTGCACTCGCCTTGATGGCTGAAAAGAATATGCCTAAGCATTTTTGGTCTGAGGCTGTTCATACTGTTGTTTATATTATGAACAGAACTCCCACAGCTGCAGTTCATGGTATGACCTCTGAAGAATGTTTTACAGGTAAGAAGCCTGATGTTTCACACTTGAAAGTATTTGGCTGCATTGCGTATGTTCATGTGCCAGATGAGTTGCGGAAGAAACTGGATCCAAAGGCTGAAAAGTGTGTCTTTATTGGATACTCTTTAGAGCAGAAAGGGTATCGCTGTTACAACCCTGTCACATGTAAGTTCAGAGTGAGCAGGGATGTCATCTTTGATGAAATGAGCAGCTGGTATGCATCTAGTGGTGATGCATTGGATGTTGATGATGATCATGACACTCATGTGCAGGCTGAAAAGCAAGAATCACGGACTCTTAGTGGACCAGAGACATCATCTAGTAGTCCTTGGTCTGGGAGACTAAGGAGTACCTCTACATCTTCAGGTGCATCTAGTAGCACTACAGGTAAAGACAAAGGAAAGAATAAAGTGCCAGAAGGCATTGATGCAGTTCTTGATGGAGACTCCAGTGGCTCAGAGAGCTTAGATGATGAGCTTGGCATTCCTTCAGTGAGAACTCCAGGTGTGCAGAGAGCACGGGCTAATGCAAAGACTCCATTGAGTGATCCAGTGGTACGCAGGTCTAGCAGGGTGAGATACCCTGTTAAAAGATTTGGTTTTGAAGGTTATGCAGCTCATCATTATGCTTATATGGTGAAACTAGTTGAGGATGTTGAACCTACATGTTTTGAGGAGGCTGTTGGTCATGCTCATTGGGATGCAGCAATGGATGAGGAGATGGCTGCATTAGAGGCTAATAAGACTTGGGATCTAATATCATTGCTGAAGGGAAAGAAAGCTATTGGATGTAAGTGGGTTTATAAGATTAAGCACAATGCAGATGGTTCTATTAGCAGGTACAAAGCTAGGCTGGTTGCAAAAGGCTATGCCCAGACATATGGCATAGATTATGATGAAACCTTCAGTCCAGTTGCTAGGATGGCAACTGTCAGATGTGTGATTGCTTTGGCAGCAGCCAAAGGTTGGAGGTTGCAGCAAATGGATGTAAAGAATGCCTTCTTACATGGTGATTTGCAGGAAGAAGTGTATATGGATCAGCCAGCAGGTTATGAAGATTTAGAGCATCCCACATATGTGTGCAGATTGAAGAAGGCACTCTATGGGCTCAAGCAAGCACCTAGACCATGGTCTGACAAGATTAGAGAGTATCTTGTCAATATTGGTTTTTATGTTTCTGATGCTGATCACTCACTTTATGTGAGAAAAGGAGATGCAGGTTTGGTCATCATAGTCATCTATGTGGATGACTTGATTATTACAGGTGATAGTGATAGTGGGATTGCTGGAGTCAAGGGTTGTTTGAAGATGAAGTTTGAGATGAAGGATCTAGGTGAGCTAAGGTACTTCCTTGGCATTGAGGTGATCAGATGTGATGATGGTATATGGCTATCCCAAAGACAGTATGGCTTGGATATGTTGTCCAAGTATGGTATGACAGCATGCAAACCACTTTCAGTCCCGTTGGAGCAGAATGTAAAGCTGAGTACTGATGTTGGGGATGAGATAGAAGACCCTACTATGTTCAGGAGGATAGTGGGGAGTTTGATTTACATGACTATTACAAGGCCAGACTTGAGCTACGCTGTTGGTCTTGTGAGTCAATTTATGCAAGTACCTAGAAAACCACACTTGGATGCAGTGAGACGCATATTGAGATATGTCAAGTCCACATTACATTATGGACTTTTCTATGAGGCAGGTACAGACGTACATGTGTTTGGATACACAGATGTAGATTGGGCTGGTAGTATGTCGGATAGAAGATCTACCAGCAGATACATGTTCTCTCTTGGTAGTGCAGCAGTTGCTTGGAGTAGCAAAAAGCAATCTACAGTTGCTTTGTCGAGTACAGAGGCTGAGTATAGAGGTGCTGTTGTTGCAGCATGTGAGGTAGTATGGCTGCAAAAGTTATTGGCTGATTTGGATGTGCAGGTGGAAGGTCCAGTTGTCATTTATTGTGACAACATGAGCAGTATACAGTTGGCTAGGAACCCTGTGTTCCATGCCAGGACAAAACATATTGAGGTACACTACCACTTTGTGAGAGAGAAGGTACTAGCAGGTGAGATTGACTTGGTGTATGTCAGCACACAGGATCAAATAGCTGACATCTTCACGAAGGCATTGGGTACAGAGAAGCTTCAAAAGTTTCGAAGCTTACTTGGAGTTGCAGAGATGCAGTTGAGCTTGAGGGGGAGTGTTGAGATGACAAGCTCAACACATGTGGACATTGATGATGGACCGCCTGGTTAGATGGGTCCACACGTCTACACTTAGCACGTCGGTGGTCATTATGACTCTCACATGGCCACTGACTCATTACTTATTATATTCAGGTTGTTACACCTATTTACAACTGGCATAGTTATAGCGCCAGTCGACTAGTGTAGTCGATTATGCATTGTTTGACTTAGTAGGCCACTTTCCTTTTATCTTGTATCTTATCTATACTTTGTGTACATTGTAAAGTGTGTGTAAGAAGAAGAAGAAACCAGCAAGAAAAAGTTTTGGCCTCCATCTCTCTTCTTGTCTCTTGAGTGAGCTTCTCCTTGTGCATTCTGTGTGTGTTCGGCGCAGCATCTTGAGCAATCCCCTCCACCATGCGATTCTTGACACAATTCATATGGCACCATAATTTCCATCCATTATTTAGAATAGGATCTTCCAATGCCACAGATGTTGGGCTCACGAAAGTCTTCAAATCCGTTCCAAACTAGGCAAGGGGTGTCCATAGCTCCACCTAACCCCAAGTGGCCTAGGAGTGAAACACAATTTCTGTGCTTGGCCTTTTCACCACTCGACCTTCAACCCGTAAATTGAGCAATGCCATTGTCGGGTTAATCCGCAGTGCGATCTTGGATATGATCCACCTGTGCAAAATATCCTTTCCTTAGTTAATTCATTTAGAAATCAAGCACAAACAAGGCATTCAGTCTTAATATCATCTTTCAAAAAACATTCACTTATCCCCATGGTGACTTGTCATCACAGACCCCCACCATACATTTACCATATTAATCACAAGCACTTGGAATAATCATCCAAACCATAATTCAACAATTACCTGAATGTAAAAGCATTTAGGGTGTTATTCAATCAACCAACAAAACAATGGTACTCTTTTCCAAACATTGTAAGAATAGTCGCGATAACCTTTCCATCGCATATTGGCTCTCCCCCTTGGGATCAAAGAGTGATACTATGTAGAATTTTAACTTGACTTTATCTTTCTTTCTCCTAAGGCAAAGAATGCAAGACAAATTTGTAATGATGAGAGACTATCTTCCAATGAAAAATAATCCCTAAATTATTGTGTGAGTTGTAATCAACTCATGGTTCGACAGCACAAGGTAAACTCCTTGGCCATTATTTTATGTGAAACCTTCGTAGGAATGGATGCAAGTCTTTAATGCAAGATCATTTCATGTACCATTGATGTATGTTTCATTTAATATTTTCCCATGCATGTACCTTTTATGCAAATTTGCAAACCTTAAACAATATTGTCCTAGGTAAAGGCTAATGGAAGACTTATCGATGCTTGATACTTTAGAAACTTATATGCTACTTATGTTATGCATGGATTTTAACATGGAGCAATCTACTTCTATTGATACATGCACTTTGCAAACTCCATCTTTGAATACTTGAAATGAAATTTATCCTTTTCAGTGACCTATTCTCGTGCGGCATAGTATGGCCTTGGCGTATCTCATGTGGAAATCAAGCAAGTATCCATCAATTTGGAAATACATTGCATACAACTTGTATTGCGGTAGTTGGATTGGCAGTGGTGCCCTCACCCGAGACTCCTTTGCTCGTTGAGGGATCGCCATCCGCGCGTGACATTTTCCACTTGGGGCCCATATTTTCATCTCCCTAGACGCGAATTGCACAAGACTTCCACGCCTTGTACTTGATTAGTTGGGCCAATTGGGGAGAGAATTAAGTTGATGGGTGGATGCCAATCTCACACAAAAGGGGAGAAGGGTAAGTACATATGGCCACCCTCTTAGGAGGGAAAAAGAAGGAGATCCTTCAAAAAGGCTCTCTCCTCCCCCTCTCTCTCTCTCTCTCCCTCTTCTTCTTCTCACCTCTCTCTCTCTCTCTCTCTCTCTCTCTCTCTCTCTCTCTCTCTCTCTCTCTCTCTCTCTCTCTCTCTCTCTCTCTCTCTCTCTCTCTCTCTCTCTCTCTCTCTCTCTCTCTCTCTCTCTCTCTCTCAGTCTAGCAGTAGGGGGGAAGAAGAAGCTGCTATCCCCTTTGCTTAAGGGGGGGTCAATGGGGGGGAGAAGGGTATTATTGGGGTGGTGTGACATGAGGCACACCCCTTTTTCCTGTCGTCCAAGCAACCAATTTGGCCCCCCCTTGCCATGCAGTCAGCTTCTCCTGGGAGAGAAGTGATAGTGGGGGGGGGGGGGGGGGGGGGGGTTTTGGAGATGGTACACGTGTACCCCTCCTCCCCATCGTTGGCAACTTCTCCCTTGTCCACGTCACATTCCTCCTCTTTCTCCCCCTACCACCTATCGGTGACGATAGGGAGGGAGAAATTTTTTTAAAAAAAATTATTTACTTAATTTTTTTGGGGGGATGGGGTTCCCATGCAAATGCACGGGGATATTACATCCTCTTCCCCTTATATAACTCAAAATATCCTCATCTCGAAAGAACCGGGGAAGACAAGCATTAATGGGGCTTAAGGCATGTGGGTTAGAACCCACCATGCGTCCACTGTGCTACTCTAATCACTCATAAGCATGCAGTCTTTTGACACAACAACTTGTTGTATTAGATATATCCGAGTCTGGATTACAAGAGAAAAGTTTATTGTAGTTACATCTCATTAATATCTTCTAGGTTTTTCCTAAGTATTTGGTATATTTTTTATCACTAGAGCTTATACAATTTCATTCCTTGTAAGTTCAAGTTCTCTTTGAGTCATGTTGGGACAATTGGTGTGGATATGTCCAATGTTGTGGCACTTGCAACATTGGTGTTTAGGGTGCTTTGGACATTCTCTTTTGAAATGACCTAACTCCCTACAATAAAAACAACATAGAGCTTTATCATTTGTGGTTACAAGATTCTTGGTTGTCCTTGGCAAGACTTTCTTCTTTAGACCAAATTGCCCTAGGATCCTTTTAGTGGATCAAAGTGGTCATTTATCTCAAAAACTCTATTCCCAAATTTTCCTCTTCTTAGTTTGGGACTGAGCTCCATGGACAATCAACTTTGCTGGTAATACTAAAGCATACTTCCAAGCTTTGACATTCTAGCGAGACCCAATCTATATTAGTTGAGAAGAAATGATTTTAAGAGAATTTCATTGTAAGTTATAACTGTCATACTTGCTAAAGTATCTCTGATCACTTGTAAGTTCTAAGCTCAAATTTGATGCAACTCATATTACTTGGGTTAACTGTGGTTATAAGAGTAAAGTTTATTCCAATACAAGTTGTATTTGATGTCGATTAAATTTCCAGGATTTCTAGTCATGCTGAAGAGGTGTAGTGGGTTCTAGGTCTTCTTCTTCATCTGATTCCTCTATATATCCAAAGAATGCACTTGTGTAGCTTTGTTTTCCTGGAGATTCAAGATCTTCTAGGCTTAAGTCATGGCAGTCTGCTTGGATGTGCCCTAGCTTGTTGCAGTGGAAGCATCGGTAGTAGCGACATCTCCTATGGACGTGTCCTATCTCTCTGCACGTGTGGCATCTCTTGTCCTAATCTCAGGAATCATCTTTGTCACAATTTCCCGGCTTAAGTTCTTAGACGATTGGCTTTGCTCAAAGTAATGCATATTGCAAGTCTATTGGACACATTGCTTCAAGATGGTGGTTCAGAGGAGTATTTAGGCCATGGCAAAACTTATATACTTGTTGCGCAGTATCCATAGGTGGTGCGTATTTTAGTAGGGTTACAAACTTTGAGTAGTAGGCTTCCAAGATTAATTCCAGCTACTTTAGCTTGAAGAATTTATTCATCCTCAAAGTCTAGTAGGTTGGCGGAAGGTATCATCTGTGCACAACATCTTTCAGCTGAGCCCAAGTGACAGTGGCTTCAAGAATACCTTGGTCTTTCCACCATTGCTTCCACCATATCCGAGCCTAGCCAACTAACTTAAGTTTTGGCTATCATTGCTTTATTAGCAAATGCAGTTCGTGAAGTAGAGAAATAATCATCCATTAACTCAATCCATATCTCTGCCTCTGTTGTGACGTCAATTCCTTTCCCACCAAACTTGGGTGCCTTAATTTGCTTGAGGAGGAATTTCTTCTCTTGCACATAGTATTCATGGGTGTAGAAGGTGCATGAAAATCAAGCCATACCACTTAGGTTATTCTTTTTGGGATATGTCCATGGACCATACATTAATCACTCACACATCACTACAAAGTTTCACTCTGATACCAATTGTAACATGCCTACCTATCGGCTATCCAAGCACGTTTTAGCAGTCTATCGAGAAACAAATCTGTGTCACTGTCAGCACTCCCATGAAATGTTCCGGGGTTTGTCGCCTTGGATTTTTCGAGTCCACCCTCGCAACGAAATGTTTGCGACTGAACCCACTAGGATCGAAATCTGGATTCCTAGTGGCCAAGATCTATTGACAGCATTCTAGTGTCGAGTCTTGGACATCCTACTTTACACAGAGATACCCAAGACGAAGCAGACCCATGCTGCACTTGGTTCAAAGAGAATGGGAAATGAGAGGGATGTGTTGCTCAGCTGTGAAAAGACGCGGATCTAGAGCATGGCTATGATGGATGGAACACAAAGAGAATGCTCATGATGACATACACTGAAGACTTGATCAACTATTACTCAAGTGAATTAGGTTCCAAGATGAAAGCTTGGACTCATAAACACAATCTTGAGTTTAGACTAACAATGATGACCAAGACACTAACTGAGATCGAAAAGCATCATGATATTGTCTTCATCATATGTGTGTGAAAAAGTGGTAGTCAAGTACAATGCTTTATAGTTGTTGGATGGGTAGCAGTTTTCCCTCTCTATGCATATGGGATTCTTGCAGCCTGCATGTCTACAGCCCAAACTGCCCCATACAAAGAGGCTACATTAGGTGTGATTGCAAATATCTCAACACCCCTCCTCAATCACAGCCAGAAAGTACAAAGTGTGTAGAGGCTTTAGTGAGAGCAATACCTACAAAGTGTGGGCACACCATAAACATAGCAAAACACCGGAGGCTGTCGTAGAAAAGGCTAAGTGTGGGTATCACAAACATGATGGTCCTCCAGAGGTTGTAATAGGGGCCTCACAAAGTGTACAAAGGTTGTAGTACAAGGCTACATGAGGAGTTTACAAGCTTATGACAGGAGCATTAGGGCTAGGCAATACAAGGCTAAAAAAGTCTACTAAAAATTTGGGCAGGCCCTTGCAGTTTTCAGTATTTATTTTCACATAGATCTTCAATTTATTGTAGGTCTTCTTTTTTGTGTAGTCCAGCTTGCTCTTTTTGATCTTGTACTTGTTCTTCACTTTGCTTGTACCTTTAGTGTCCATCGCTTTGATCTTTTGGTTCTCTTCTTCTAGGTTCTCTTGGTCTTCTGCTTTATTGACTTTGCTTGCATTAGTTGTATTAGTCTTCATGTTCATGTCCCCCTCAAGCAAAAGTATCATCTTTGAGGTAGCAAAAATGACTCCAAAATCTTCTAATAGATTCATTGATAGCTCTTTAGAACACAGAAATCCATCCATCCCTGCAAGTAGAATAAACAAGTCTTCCATATATTGTTGATAAGCAACATGAGTCATGCTACTTTTCATGAAGTGTATCCACATAGAAATCTTCTTGCTTGTCATTGACATGACCAGAAATCAGTACCCACAACCTGACAATAACCAACAATGAGTTGATCTTTGTATGTGTCAAGAGACACAAGCAATGACAGTGTAGTATCAAAAGATACTAGTTTGAAATTTGATGTTTATTGCTTGAGTTTGACTTGATTCTCGATGCTTGTCTTGTCCTTCAACTTGAGTCCCCTCCTTGCTTATGGATAAATTTTACTTGAATCCTTACTAGAAACTGAGCTGGGAGCTCAAATCAGAGTGGCAATAGCTTTGTTGAGTCAAGAGGAGTGAGAGAAATGAAGTGGGATAAGAGCTTGAGCTTGATGTTGAATGCTTGGTCTTCCAATCTTCACAAATCTTCCAAAAATCTCCAAAGATCTCCAAGAACTTTCCCTCCTTAATATGTGGCACTGACTAAATCAGTGAATCAAGATGTCAATAGGGTGATCCCAGTGGGCAGGAGTGAGAAAAAGAAGTGGTTTATGAGCTTGAAGCTCAAAGGCTATGGAGTCCCGATTTAGGGTTCTCACATATGACTGTTAAACCAGCTCGTGCAGATGATCGGCATAGCAATTCAAAGCAATACTTAGTGGGGAGAGAGCTTATATTAGGAGCTTTAAATTCCCTATAGACACAGACCAGATCATAGCATGTAGAGGCAGCTAGAACTGTATGACCAAAATATGCCACAAAACAGGCAGCGACTACAAATTTCAACAATGTCGTAGGCTATAGAAGGGTCCATGTCAGTGATTGAGCTAACAAGGAGTTGCGTTGGAGCAAAGGGACAAATACTTAGAAGAAAGCCAATCAAGATCTAGCCTGGTTGATGAGATCCAAGAGCTCAAATTAGGGTAGTTGATGTGTGGCTATAGCAGTCTCAAGGTCAAGTGTTGGAGATGGAGTCATACACTGATCCTGAGTTGTCCAGAGATATCCAAAGATGAAGAGAAGCTGAAAAGGGCAGAGAGGAGGCCTGAGACATGTTAAGCCATGCTCAGTTGAGCTCTAATACCATGTGAAAAGATGCGGATCTAGAGCATGACTATGACGGATGGAACACAAATAGAATGTTCATGATGACATAGACTGAAGACTGACCAACTATCACTTAAGTGAATTAGGTTCCAAGATGAAACCTTGGACTCATAAACACAATCTTGAGTTTAGATTGACAATGACCAAGACACTAACTGAGATTGAAAAGCATCATGATATTGTATTCATCATATGTGTGTGACAAAGTGGTAGTCAAGTACAATGCTTTATAGTTGCTGGATTGATAGCAATTTTCCCTCTCTATGCATATCGAATTTGTGTAGCCTACATGTCTATAGCCCAAATTGCCTCATACAAAGAGGCCACATTAGGTGTGATTGCAAATATCTTAACATCAATCTCTCTGGCAGTAGGGCATACTCCCATTCCGGTCCCCTAAAATGGCAAGAATTGGGTTTTAACCTATCAATACCTGAAGGTCGAATGAGAGTAAAACCTTGTGAGAAGCCTCCCAGTTTTTTGGGACCACCCTGCTGTAGGGCAAACCCGTCAGGGGTTCTGCCCACCCGCTTCCCTTGATAGCTTTAGTTTTCTAATTAGGTCCTATCATATTTATGTGTGACAATCAAAATCAGCTTCCTTAATTAAGCCTTTTAGGGAATGGGGTTCGTTCCCATAACTTATAGCACCAACACAAAAACAGAGTAAGCAATCCTTTTGACAAACAAGTTCCTTAACTTATCTTCAAGTTAATCTTTGTCTCTTGCCCATATAGGAGAAATTATATATCCCTTCTACCTAGCAGAAGTACTTGGTCCAAATCACATGGTACCATAATTTCCATCCATTATCTAGAATAGGATCTTCCAATGCCACATATATTGGGTTCACATCAGTCTTCAACTCCGTTCTAGACTAGGCAAGGGGTGCCCAGAGCTCCACATGACCCCAACCAGCCTAGGAGTGAAACACAATTTCTGTGGTTGGCCTTTTCACCACTCCACCTTCTGCTTGTGAATCAAGTAGTGCCCTTCTCGGGCTAATCCGTAGTGCGATCTTGGAGATAATCCACCCGTGCAAATTATCATTTCCTTAATTAATTCATTTGAGAATCAAGCACAAACAAGGCAGTCAACCCTAATATCATCTTTCAGAAAACATTCATTTATCCCCACGGCGACTTGTCATCACAGACTCTCACCATGCATTTACCATCAATCACAAGCACATGGAATAATCATCCAAACCACAATTTAACAATTAGCTAAATGTAAAAGCATTTAGGGTGTTATTCGATCAACCAAAAAAACAATGGTACTCTTTTCCAAACATTGCAAAAATAGTTGCGATAATATTTCCATCGCATATTGGCTCTTCCCCTTGGGATCAAAGAGTGATACTATGCATAATTTTAACTTGACTTTATCTTTCTTTCTCCTAAGGCAAAGAATGCAAGAAAAATTTGTAACGATGTGAGACTATCTTCCAATGAAAAATAATCCCTAAATTATTGTGCGAGTTGTAATCAACTCAATAGCACAAGATAAACTCCTTGGCCATTATTTTATGTGACACCTTCATAGGAATGAATGCAAGACTTTAATGCAAGATCATTTCATGTACCATTGATGTATGTTTCATATAATATTTCCCCGTGCATGTACCGTTTATGTGAATTTGCAAACCTTAAACAATATTGTCCTAGGTAAAGGCTAATCAAAGACTTATCGATGCTTGATACTTTAGAAACTTATATGCTACTTATGTTATGCATGGATTTTAACGTGGAGCAATCTAGTTCTCTTGATACATGCACTTTGCAAACTCCATCTTCGAATACATGAAATGAATTTTATCCTTTTATGTGTCCTATTCTCGTGCGGCATAGTACGGCCTTGGCATATCTCATGTGGAAATCAACCAAGCATCCATCAATTTAGAAATACATTCCTTACGACTGGTACTGCAGTTGGATTAGTAGTGGTGCCCTCACCCGAGACTCCATTGCTCATTGAGGGATCGCCATCCGTGCATGACATTTTCTGCTTGGGGCCCATTCTTGATCTTCATCTCCCTAGAGCAAATCACACAAGACTTCCACGCCTTGTACTCAATTAGCGGGTAAATTGGGGAGAGAATTAAGCTGCTTGGTGGATGACAATCTCGTGTGAAAGGGGAAAAGGGTAAGTACGTATGGCCACCCTCTTAGGAGGGAAAAAGAATGAGATCCTTAAAAAAGGCTCTCTCCCCCCCCCCTCTCTCTCTCTCTCTCTCTCTCTCTCTCTCTCTCTCTTCTTCTTCTTCTTCTTATTCTTCTTCTCTCTCTTCTCACCTCTCTTTTTTCTTTTTCTTCTTCTTCTTCTTCTTCTTCTTCTTCTTCTTCTCACCTCTTTCTCTCCCCTCTCTCTCTCTCTTCCTTAGTCTGCCAGCAGGAGGGGAAGAAGAAGTCGCTATCCCATTTTCTTAAGGGGGGGTTTTATAGGGGGAGAAGGGTATTATTGGGGTCGTGTGACACGAGCCCCCCCCCCCCCCTTTTTCTTGTCATCCAAACGGCCAATTTGGCCCCCCCCTTGCCATGAAGTCGTCTTTTCTTGGGAGAGAAGTGATAGTGGCGTGGGGGTGGAGATGGCACATGTGTATGTCTCCTCCCCATCATTGGTCACGTCATCGACTGTAGCTTTCTCCAGTCATCATTGTGATCATTCTCCTCTTTGTCATCGTGATCATCGTCATTGGTCACTTCTCCCTGGTCCACGTCACGTTCCTCTTCTTTCTCCCCCGGCTATCTATCCAACGACGATAGGGGGAGAGGAATTATTCTTTTTTTATTTACTTCAATCATTTGGGGGGGTGGTTCCCATGGAGAAGCGTGGGGACATTATAATATAAATAAGTTTGATATTGTCAAAATTAATTAGCAACTTATCTAACAAAGTGAAACCAAAGGCCCTCTCAAGCAAGTCTATAATGGTGGCATAAGAGGTACCATCATGATTGTTTTTGAGCTAAGATGAGGTCCACTTGAAAAAATCCTACTCTCCCACAATTGATTTTTGTGCTTTTAGCCATTCTATTAGTTGAATTTAGCTTGCACCTTCTTTTAGGCTGGATGCCATGCATTAAGAAATGAATCACAATGCATGCACACCTCCATGGAGCTCATGGATATTGTCAAGTGGGCTATCAAATCCAATACCAATCACTTGTTCTCCTACCTTCAATACTATGCATGCCTGGTTTTGCAGAGAGAACTCAAAGGTCAAGAAGCTATTGTACTTATCAAAGCTATTATTTCCTTCTCTAAAAAGTCGCCATCCAAGGATAAAGCTATCAAAGTCTCATACACCAATTGTAGTAAAGTTGGACATGAAGCAACTATTAACTAGCTACCAAAATAAAAAAATCCAAATGTCCACGGAGGAATGATTGAGCAATCAAAAAAATCTCATGGAGCAAGAAGACTTCAAGCTTTAAACTTCATGAGCCCCCTTCTAGAAAAAACATAAGCTAATATGTCCACCTCATCAAGTTTTAATGTGCATGTTTGAGTTTGTGGCCAGTGTATATTTACCTACACCCCCATCCTTCTGCATGGTTTGAAAGGCCAAATACTTCTTAAAATATCATACTTCTTAACTTCTAAGAGTTTTTCCATCCATAATGGATGAGCCACCTCATCACCTTCAACTACTACTACTATGAGTGGGCAACACAAACACAGATACACTTCATACTCCACATGATTTCTTGCAACTCTGAGCAATTGGGTTATGGTATGCAAGACAAGTAGCATAACTTCCCCTAATCCATGGTTCCCTTCATACCAAAGAACCTTTGGTTAACATTTAATATGTTACTACGTCACCTGGTTAAAGTGCTTTTTACATGAAGGATGTTAGTTGTAACCCTCTACTAGTTGTCTCTTCTTATTATTGACTAGCTATAAGACAATCATTTAGTCTCGATTTATTTTATTATTTTTTTAACAAGAACTAGAAGGTTCATTACTCCCAACCAAATCAAAATTGATAAGAGGCCCCCTTAAAAGCCCATGGGCAACAAGGGCCATAACCTAGCCCTTAACAATTGGTTACAAATATGTTCCATTACCTTCGCTCCCCACACCTTGGATTCCTTCATGTTAAAGGCACGATTAAGGCATAACCTAGGGGTCTATTAAGTAGTTTTAAACCTTTCTAACTTATCAGATGTGAAAAGTCATGAGTAGATTATGAGTCTTTTTTGGGAAGCTAGAAGGAGGAGTTGTGAGATCTGTTCGTGCCTAATTTTGCGTGAAGAGAATAGATGAACCTGTAATTGATGTGGTTATTCAGAAAGTGATGAAGGAACATCACAGATTTCTTTTCCTGTGTTTCTATCTGTATTCAAAATTGTTAACTGTTTTGAGTAATCGATTGTCTGAATTGCAAAATGACTTCTATTCAGTGCAAAGTTGGTCTGTACGTTGAAGTAATCTTTAATGGGGAAAGCTTTTCAACCCCTAACACTTGGCAATCCTGCAAATTAGACTTTGGGCATCTGGTGGGATGTTTCAGAATGGAAAAAGTGCAGAAGATTCATGAGTTAAAGGATACATGCAGAAATGGATTCATGGCTTGAGGAATTTCAATATTGGACTACTGAAGAGGAGGAACGGAAATCCTTTGCACATGCTCTGTTACAGGAGTTTCAAAATTGGACAATAGAAGAGGAGGAGTTTGAGGTATATAGTCAGGTATTTTTGAACACATAGTTTCCTAATTTACCTTTGGAAATTATTGGAAAGATCAGGGAAGTAGTGTGGAAAGAATAGACAAAATAGGTTGCTCCTTTTGGTTTGAAGAATAGAGGCAGTGTGTTCAGAAAAAATTGGCATAATCAGGATCTTTTGCAATTTCGTCAACCTTATGGGCTGAGTTATACACCTAAATTAGTTAGGGGAAGATGGAAAAAGAAGTGTGGTTGTGCAAGTCATCACTGTGAACATTGTGCATCTGGATCTTAGCTGTATAATAATCTGATGACAGAACAAGTGTATGGCGTATGTCTGCTGAAAGATACAGGGGTGAAGGTTTTGGAACCTATTATACCAAGCTACAAGAAAAATTAGAATAGGAAGAGAAATAGAAGAAGAAAGAACAATAGAGGTCCAATAGTGGCAATCAAGTGGATATCCTGGATTTAGGATATCTAAGTGATCAAGAAGTATAGACTGAAGAAGTAGGCCCTAGTCATGCAACAGGAGATGTTATTGATCAGCAATTACAGGTTACACTAGGTGAGGAGGAGAGAAACATAAATTGATTTGTGGGACTGCTAGCATGGTCTCAAATTCAAAGATAGGTAAGGAGAAAACTAAAGTTTCAACCATTGCCTAGAAAACCAGCAAGAAGAAAGGTTGTTGTAACACAACAGCCAGGATCAATAGCACAACCCCTAATCCAAGTCAAATTTGCAAACTTCAAGGGTGAGTCCAAAAAGGAAGACCCTGATGCCCATGTAGCTCAATTCAGCACAAAATGGGAAGCAAGTGGACTAGGAGTATTGTATGGAGATGATGTGAAAAAGTAGCAATTTGCTGCCACATTGGAGGGTAAGGCTATGAACTAGTTTATATAGTATGGTGCAACCCATTTTGCTGATACACAAGCATTACAGACAGCATTTTTTTCAATATTTAGAGGGTGGAAAACACCCACTGATATTTTGAAGAAGCTTAAAACAATGAAATAGAAGAGGCTGCTTGTGGAGGATTCTGCATAGGACTTTTTAGATTTGAATGGAAGACTTGCACCCAATGAAAGGCCAACCAATGAGATGCTAGGGGAATATTTTTGTAATGGGTTGAGGGAATCCCTAAGAATTGCAGTAGCCAATACAAATATTCCTAGAGGTGCAGGAGGATTTAATCAATCGGTAGCAGCTGCCAGTAGAAGAGCAGAGAAAAGGTTGGGAACCATCAAATTGAAGAAGAAGAAGAAGAAGAAGAAGAAGAAGAAGAAGAAGAATAGCAGTGATTCAGATTTAGATACAGATTTGAATTTAGACTCAGATTCAAGTCTGACTCAGGTTCTGACTCAGGTTCAGATTCAGAAGATGTCAATTCAGATTCAGATTCTAATGATTTAGAAGATGAAGGAAATCTAGAAGTAGGAAGAAGAAAAGGAAAGAGAAGCAGAGAAGTAAAGCTAGGGGAAAGAAGGAAAAAAATGGAAAGGGAATGACAAAGGGCAAGTCTCAGATTCTGAATAAACAAATTACTACAACTCTGAAGAAATCTCACTCACATGAAAAACAAATCTTACCTTCACTTTCTCCAACCCATTTTGAGCTTCCTTTCCCTCTCCTCGAGGGCAGTCATTGCAAGATGGTTGCTTCCATGACAAATGGCCCATGTATACCTCTAATGATCTCATCTTTTCTCCTCTTTGGCTTGCTTCATGAAGTGCACAAAATTTCATTTGCACTAATGTGCTACACTAAAAAACCATGGCTTGCCAGACGTTGTTCAAAAGGTTGCTATTTATTATAGGATCACTATATTTTGGCAGCAAGCACCTAGCATGTTCCCCCGAGTCATGCCACTGGGTGACTACTACATAAGAGGTTCCTTAACTAAGGAAACCTTAAGCTGAGCTATTGGAATACTCATAAATTATGATTATGTAGTAAGGATAGAAATGATACCCCATTTACAAGCCTCTAATTTTCAAATTATACTTGATAAAGCATTGATTTGCTAGATCTAAAGGTTTAGATAAGGCTTTACACCAACTGCCTATCGAGATGTTGAGCTCTACATGAGCTGACATCCACTACATGTCTTGGTGATGTGGTAGGATATTACTCATTGGCATGTTCGGTGACCGATATTAGGATACACTTCTGATTCTATAGCTAGACTACATCCATGTAGTCCTCCCTTGGTTATAGCATATTTATTGCGCCACCTCTTCTTTTCTTATTTAGTGATCGCATATATATACATTGTGATACTTTCATATTAGTATTTTATCATGTTGTAGACTTAGTTTCTTTTATGTGGAAGAAGAAGAATGAGGAAGAAGAAGGTTTTAGCTCTATCTCTTTGTGTTCTCAAGTCTCCATTGCTTTTGTGTATGTGCTTTTGGGTTATTCACATCTCTTCTCTCTTATCTATTTTCATGGTATCAGAGCCATCCCACAGCTATTTGGAGCTCAATTGAAGGCTGAGGTGAAGGTGTTTGAGCATGAAATTAAGAAAGTAAGCAATTGTAAGAAGCTCTTCCACCTTGCTCATTAGGTTATAGTCGTAGGAGGCTACTGAGACTAGCAAGGCTATAGTCTCCGATTACAATGAAACTTAGTGAGTAAGATGAATAGTATATATACTACAAATATGTTCTTTAAGGCTTTTCTACTGTGATTTTTGGCATCTAAGGTCATTTTGATATCTATTCTAAACCTGCAAGTAGTATTAATAACAATTTTTTAGTATATTGTAGTCTTGGCTGTGTTGCACAAGTTACATATTTTAAACTATAAGGTTTTAACTATTTGTTGAATTGCAAACATAGAATGCATCTACATATAGATTATAGATTGCAATTATTGTTATGCAAGGAGTGAAAAAGGCTGCATGTTTAGTTATGGTGCAATTGGTATCATCTTGTTTACAGATTGCAATTTTTTCTAAGGTTGTCTATTTTTTCAAAATGCCTGACAACTTCAACAAGATTCTCAATGAGAAGCTTGATAAGAACAATTATTGTGCATAGAAGTTCAGGATGACACACTTTACAAATGGCAAAGTGTTTAAAATTACATTGAATGAGACGTAGCATTAGCACTTGAAGTTCCTACACAAAATGCTACTACAGAAAATGTAAAGGCTAGGAAAGATTAAGAGTAGATAGAGTAAGTCATGTATTAGTTTTCTTTCAGTGTCATAGATAGCAGGATGGGCTATTTGATAGAATTTGATATCCTCACTATTACATGGAAGAATTTGACAAGGTTGTTTGAAGCAAACACAAAGGCCAAAAAGTTGCAACTGAAATCAAAGTTGAATTAAGTGAAAAGAGGGAATTTGTCCATTGATGATTATGCCTTGAAGATCAAGAGTATTGTGGAAGCTCTTGGATCTATTAGTGTGGTAGTTGTTGATGATGATATTGTGCATGCATGTTTAGATGGACTTAAACGAACGAGAGTTTTAGGTCATCTATGAATGCGAGGGATGATATCCTTGATTTTGTAGACTTGAATTCTAAACTCATACTTGAGGAGAATAAACTTGGTTTGGATTCCTCTTCTTCTGAAAGTAAGAAGAACAAGTTTGAATAGGTATTTTACTCTACTAGCAGAGGTAGAGGTCATGGCAGAGGCCAAGGTAGTGGTCATGGTTAAGTTATGATGCATAGAAAAATAGAAGAGAATAGTAATGAGGAACGGAGAGTCAAAGTGGCTAAGTTGCAAATTCTAACGGTAATATAATTCTAGTGATAGTAGGGAGTGTTGGCATTGTGATAAAAAGATCACATTTCTACTCTAGGGGTTCACTATATATATATATATATATATTCTTGTAATGTTTTCAACTCGCAAGAATTTAAAAATCATCTTCTCAATTCACAATTTGCCTCCTACAAAAAAATTAAGACAATGAATGTGTTAATTATCTACCTTAGAGTTATATATCCTAATACTATAGTATAACTTAAAACAAAACGAAGCATATATATATTATATATAAAAGCTTAGACAAATGAACGATCTATTATATTATATTATATATATAATATATAACTTATAAAAATGTAACAAAAATGACTGCTATTAATCTATATTTTATATTATATATATAAGCTTTTTCATTTAAAAAAATGGCCAATTATATATCTTATATGCTATATATAATAACTTGTCAAAAATGTCAAACCCAATGCAATCAATGACATCCTCATCAACCCAATCAACACACATGTCAACATCATTACTATGGTGTTGCAGAAAAGTTGAAAAGGATAATAACCCCCCCCCCCCCCCCCCAAAAAAATACATGAAAGTAAAATTAACGTGCTTTGATCAGCAACTCCCCCTACAAAACTATTAATTGAGGGCATGGGGATAACCAGCAATAACAATAAGGCAATCATTGATGAGGATGAGATACTAATCGAAGAAGGAGGAGACTCTATTCTGCGATTCCAAGACGAGGAGACTCTACTCCCTCAACTCGAGAGAAGGAGACTCTACTCACGAGAAAAGGAGACCCTATTCCATTAAACCCAATGTCGGGATATATTGAAGGTCTCTCATCTTGTTCTACTCTAATCTGAGAAGAGAAGATGCTGAAGAACCCTATTCTATTCTATCAATCCAATAGAAGTCATACCTCTACTCTCGTCCCTACTCCGCCGACTAAAGAGAGAGAGATCATATCTATTCTCTTGCTCTTGCTCTATACTAGAGAAAGAGCTACTCTTGTTCTTACCCTTGCTTATCAAGATGAGAGAGAGAGAAGTATTGCTCTCCACGAAGCAAGAAGAACCATTCATGAGGCCTACATCATCGATCCGGAAATAACCATCATCGTCATTGAGAGTTTTACACCTTTGCTAGTCGATATTATTGCCATGTTCTCCTTCTTCTACAGATCATATCTCTGTCATGGCCCTGATGAGAAGGAATTCAAAAGCGGAAATCGCAAAGGAACGGTTGGAGTTGCGAGCACGGGAGTCACTAACGAAGTCACGAGCGCGGACAACAACCCTTTACCAATTGCAATACCATAGGTCTTTCTAAAAATTTCTATTCAAATTCAATAGGAATAAGATAAGTCTCTTAAGAAATATTGTGATCTTAGAGCAATCACTTAGTAAATTATTAGAACATCTTTTAGGCTAGAAACTGTTAGGGGAACTATGAAAACCTAGAACTCAAGAGAAATCATGAGGAATTTTAATGTTAACCCCATTGAAAAAAAGACTAGCAAATTCAAGACAAATTTACTAAGAACAAAACCCTAAAGAAACTAGCCAAGGATATAGTTTTAATTTAGAAGCTCTAATAGAAGATTTTAAAGACCAGAAATAACTCTAAGTTAAAGAAACTGACTTAAGGCCAAGAAACTTGGGTTACAAGAATAAACCTTAAACAGGGAAGTTAGAGACCCCAAAATCTAGATACCCTTAGTTAAATTCCAAGGGGAAGAGTTCACTATGTGAAATTCAAGGGTCGATTGCTACTAGATTAATCATCACTTGAAAGTTGCATGATTGATTGAACACATAACTACTTGAAGACATCAATCTTGTTTGTGATTTTCTAGATTAGATCTTGATTGAATTAGGTATTGGAATAGATAAAAATTGAGGAGCCCTATACCTCCCCCAAGGATAGGTGCTAAATCCCCCAAGAGGGCATGTTTTTACCACCGCAAAAGTATGGACCGGCCCCGATGGCGAGAGGTCTCCCAATAGGGATTATATCAAGTAAGAGGTGGTTAGGGTTGTCACAACTCTATAGAAACAGAATTTGTATCCTTTTTCATTAATTTGTCTATATAATGATTTATTAAATTTATTTCCTTTACACTAATTAGATATAAAAGAAAAGTGCATTGGAGCTGGCCACTGATGTGGTCATAGGTTATGGTGGACCCACGCGGTGGGTTAGAGAAAAGATAGTTCGCACTTCCACCTATATGGCCCAATTGGGCGCCTGTGACTAGAACTCACGCATATCAGGGTTAGACTCGCACACAGAAAGGATTGATGCCTTGAAGTGTGGGCTAGATCCACCAGAACAAACAGTTACAATCAACAAGATGGCATGATCATGAAATGCTTGTATAATGTGCATGTGTGGGCTGAAAGCTTGAAATGCACATTTATTTGCATAGGAAAGTCACATGAAGATTCGGATACCATTTTTGCGATGTACACGGAAAAAACTTTCATATAACACCCATATTGGGGGGGTCCCTAAATTTTAGGAGATACCTAAATTTTAGGAGGTCCCTAAATTTTAGGAGCCTCCAATTAGCCTAAAAATACTAGTCCTAAAAAATAGGGATATCATTCTAAAAATAGTAAGTTCTGTACTCTAACTATGCTTACTAAATTTGGTTGTTTCTATTCTTGACAATATTCAACCCAAAAAGGAAGGCCATAAAGAAGAGACAAGTGTCAAGACACTTGTCATACAAGTTTCCAAGTGTCCTACCACTTGTCACATCTCATGACATGTGGCTGGACACTTGTCTTGTGCTATTCCACTTTCCCTTTTTGTACTAGCTCTTCCCTCTCCTATAAATAAGAGCTCGTTTTTCTTCATTCAGCATCATTTTTATTTGTTGTAAACTCATGTACAGCACCCACAAATAGCCAGAAACTGGCCCCATCCATCCCCATCATCATCCCCCACTTCTCCATTATCAAATTCCTCCATATTCCGTCTTCTATCACTGCTATTTTACAGGACAACAAGCTTGTAAATTCATTACAGCACCTCCTTCTCGAGCTCTTTCTTCCATTTTAGCAACAAGAAGCAAGCCATATCCATGTACTACTGATCAACGATGGAGAAAGGCTGATTTCCCCTTTTTCTTCTCTCATATTGTAAAGAAATCAGTTCTTATCATTGCATAATAGATAATGCATGTGTGTTTGTACATCTTTGCATGATCTTGTGAGAGTGAGAATTACTTCTTCTCACTCTCAGGTTGATTGTAACTAAGCTCTTCCCTAAGGGACTTGGGTTGAGCAAAAATACATTCCTTCGGGGGGGGGGGGGGGGGGGGATTGCCCATCTTTAACCCTCAATCTTGTCTCCATTACTTTTACATTTTCATGGCTGTAATTTTGTGAGTAATTTTCATTTTTAGCTTTAAGTGTTCATTCTTTTTTATATTAAATCTCGAAAACAAGCGAATATCATAATTGTTAAGCATACTACGTTGTTCGGGGCGTTTACAAGGGTGTCAAGGGGGCTCTCCCTAGTAAATCCTTTATGCACCTAGGAACTACTTGGTCCCTTGTATGGCCCAAGTTCTACTTGGGATACCTAAAAACGCTAGCTATAGGTGGATTTGATCTTGGTGACGTGTAGATGCACTGGATGAGGCAGTACGTGAAATTGTAATTTTTCTCCTGTATGGGCGGGAGAACACACATTATGGAATATAATCAATGAATTCATTTTATTTTGATTGTATGTCTGTGAGTAAATCACGTGAATGAACAACTGTGCATAAAAGAATTTTTAATTAATGAAGTTGTTTTTATATGTTTCACATAATGTGGTAGATAATTAGATAACTAAGAACTTCCATAGAGGGAAGTGGGTGGATGAATTCCCAACAAATCCAGTCCTATGGCAGGGTGGTCTCGATTAGCCGAGAGGTTTTCCCAAAAACAAATGCTAGAAAGAAACTCTAGGAAGGGCTGATTCACTGACTTACATAGAGTTTGGTCTTAGAACCCGAACTGTTAATTGTCCTACTAAATTCACCATCTTGGGGAAGATGGAAATTTCCCATAAGTTTAGGACACTTGGTTAAATCTTTGGATTTATCATAACTTGAACACTATAACTCCAAATCGAGTGCTGCACAGTTCAATAGATTCCATTTTTCAAGTGGTTTCCAATGATAGGTCACATCATATGGTTTTGAGAAACTTATTGGCACACTATCAGGGTGCCACCTTTTTTAGTATTCAAAAAATGGGAATTGGGAGATTCCCAAACTCTCTAATATTATGTTAATAGGGGAAAGGTATGGTAGTTGTGCTAGAGCACTACGAGGGATTTCATAACTCCTTAGCTTACTCTACTAGAAAAAAGTGTTGTACTCCATGAACCAAGGGTAATGGCAATCACTCCTTCCGGACAAGAAGCCTCTTGAAGGACACCTCCGGATGTGAGCTAGTTTTTGATAAGTGACTATTAGGTCAATTAGGAACCTTCAGGTCGGTCCTCCATGGGTAACAACAAGATGCTTCCCCTACATGGTAGACCTAGGGTTTACATCGGTAATGCATTCTACAGATTATGGATGGAGAATGCAAGTAATGCAGATTCTGGATCACATCTACGATCCTTCTCCACTATACTAGGAAAAATGTTGGATGATAAGTGGTGGATATTGTTATATCAACACAAATCGTCTTGTCTTCCTTTACACCAATTTGAAGAGGATAAGATGGATGAAAAACCTTAAAGTAGTGAGGGTTTATTTATTCTATGAAGCCAGAGTGAATTCAACTTTATTCATTGGAGGCTGGGAGGTTAAACTAAATCGACATGTTTACGAGGAAGCGACAAAGGTCATCCCAGGGGACCAAGTTATGGTTGTTGATCGCTCTAAACGCTACAACTATGTCAAAGATGGACTTCCTGATCTTTCTCTAAAGTACCAATTTTTAGATATCCATTATTCAAGCCCGATTATTACCCAATGGATGTATCCAAATGCCATGCTTAGATTGTACTAGGGAAATCGTCTCTCTCAAATAACCAGCCATCTCAAATAAACCATGTATTTTTCCACTATGGCAAAAGAAATTGTTTTGTTTATCCATTGCATATGAAATTGGTTGCCATTCTAGCAACTAAGAATAATTAAAAAATATTTTTCCCTTAAGTCTTGTGCAAATTATTTAGTTGATAATGGTTTTTTTTTCCAGGACGACGATGCTTGGAAGAAATTTATAGTGCTTTGTGCTATGTTCACGTATGTTATGCACTCTTCGAACTATGGATGGTGAAAATGTTTCATGACTATCTTAGAAGGGATATACTGTTTCTTTCCTTCCTATCTTGAGTGGCAATGGAAGAGATACGGTACATATTGTTACATTGAGTCTGATCGTCTTAATTATCTCCATATTAACCTAAGACGACTTTAATGGATGGAAAGCCTGAAGCTCATAGAATTATTCATTTTTGAAGATTCTGATCCAAATCCCATTCTATATATTGAAGGATGCCAAATTCCTCGAAACCAATATATATACGAAAAATTAACCGAGGTTATTCCAGTTGATAGGATTTCAGTCTTAGGTCAAGACCCTCATCGTAACTACCAAAGAGAGGGATATCTGAACCCTCCTTCCAAATACCAAATATTGAATATATATGCTAAAAAAACATCTTATGATTCAGTAGATATATCTAAAATCCATGGTTAGATTCCTTAATTTAATTTAGAAAACTCTATCATGATGTAACCCTCTTTGAAAATTTAATATAAAGTATTTAAATCCTTTTGAAATGATTTCTCTTTTTAAAATGATATGAGCAAATTGTATGATAGCATTCGTAGAGCTGACTAGAGAAAATTTCATGAGACCCCAGGAAATTGTTCCTACTCTTAATGCTGCTGAGATCCAAGAAAAGAAGTTCTTGGTTAAGCAAATCAAACCACCTGAGTTTGATGGCAAAGGTAAAAACATCAAGGCTGAAGTGAAAATATGGATGGAGTCCATGGAAGATTATTTCATTGCTGCTGGAATTTCCCTAGTAATCAAGCAATGATCAACAAGTTAAAGCTAACAAGAGAAGCCTGAATTAGGTGGAAACAATGGTGTAAAGACCAAGGAATCTCCAAGGCGTCTGTTAGTTGGGATGTATTAAAGGATGTAGTGCGAGGCCGTGATATCTTCCACCAGCATACCGCACGCAAAAGATGAATGAATTCTTTAGTATGAAGCAACTTGGAATGATGCTAGAAGTCTATTACTCGAAGTTTCTAACACTTCTCAAGTATGCACCAACTATGGATATTGTGTAGCAAGTATCCAAGTTTTACCGAATTGGATGATCTCCTGAACACACGGCTTGAAGCAATGCGTCCATCTGACCTCCAAGATGCATTGATAAGAGACCAATTGTGCAAGAACTCCAATCTAAGCCAAGAAACAATAAGCCTTGGAATAGTAAGTTCCAAAACAAAAATATGTCTAGAGGCAATGCAAAAAGAACCCGATGTCAATTCCAATCTGTTAATAGTAAGAAGGCTAAGACATCTGTGGTGGGAAACTTTATTCCATCTACTGGTGGTAATAAGGATACTTTCAGGTGCTATTATTGTAACAAGCTTGGCCACATCCAAAGGCGATGCCCAAAACTGGGACAGAACATACGCCAAAGCTAGTTCCGTAAACGACCAACGACCAGAGTTCAGACAACCATGGCTAGAGGAAGAGTTGCCAACATAACCCTCAAGGAAGTAGAAGATGATGAAGGTCCCACTTTGGAAATCGACATGGAGAGATCAAGAGTTCACACTTCTCTCAACAAGAAGGGACCAAATCGATGTTTTCAGTGATTGAAATGCCATCAACCTGATTGTGGAAGCACACATTCATTCATATCATGAAAGTGTGCTAGAAAACTAGACATAGACACAATGCATGCACCTAGGCTGATAGTTGAGTTAGCTAATGGAAAAGAAGTTTTCTCAACATAGCAAACAAGTAAGGTGGAGTTTAATCTAGATGGAAATCAAACCAACATGTATTTTAGAGTGATGAACTTGAGAACCTATGAGTGCCTATTAGGAATGGACTGGTTAATTCCCAATGATGCTCATATTCAATCACATTCTTAAATCATGTAGGACAACAAGTGACCACACAAGGAGAAGCAAGGAAACCAAAGATTCAATTAGAGAAAGCTTCTCAAATCATTAAAGGTTTAAGAAAAGGATTACCTGTATACCTAATCAAATTAAATAAGACTAAACAGGATAAAGAAGCCGACGATGAACCATCGTGGCTTAGGGAATATGCTGATGTATTTCTTGAAGAATTAACTAAACTTCCACCACAAAGAGAAGTTGACCACGAAATCAAGCTAGTACCAGGAGCTATACCAATTGCAAAGTGACCATATCGAATGTCCATTCCGGAAGCCATAGAATTAAAGGAACAACTAAAACAACTCTTAGATCAAGGATATATTAGACCCAATAACTCACTCTGGGGAGCTTTGGTATTATTTCAGAAGAAGGATGGAACTCTCTGTCTCTGCATTGATTATCGAGGGCTAAATCAAGTAATGATCAAGAATAAGTATCCGATTTCAAGGATCGACGAACTACTTGATCGATTATAAGGAGTGATGCCTGTTTTCCAAATTGACAGGCTTCACATACCTTATGCATTTCTGCAACCTTGAATTTAGGCAATCCTGCAACAATATTTTGGGCCTGCATTGATTTAAGTCACTGTACATTAACATGACCAATGTGTTTATGCCAGATATCAATATCTGCAACTACACTGGTCCCATGTGCAAACATTGCTGCACTCAATTCATGCATGTCTACATCCAACGTAAACATTCTGCCCTTCTTCTTTCCTTTTGCTATCAAGTGACCTTTATTTTTCATATCCTCAACAAAGCATCCATGTGGATTAAATCTGACCTGCAAGCCCTGCTCAACCATTTGACCAACAGAAACCAAATTCTTGGTGATATTCGGGACATGAAATACATCGGACAGGTATTTCTTTTTCCCATCCTGCATAGACAAATGAATTTTTCCAATCTGCACAATAGGATGTGCAGTATCATCACCAGTCTCCACAAATCCTGGTTTTTCCATTTCCCTTGCATCCTCCATCCATTCTGCATGACCTGTCATGTGGTTTGATTCACCTGAGTCAACATACCATACATCGTTGCTTTCTTCTGCACTTGTCACAGAATTGTTCATGTGCTACACCATAAACAAATGCTCATTTCTGTCATCACCTTGTCTACTAGAAGATGTATAATTCCCTTGTTGCAATTTTCCATTCATGATGTCATTCTGCTTTTTATAGCAGTCTTTAGCCATATGACCCATTTTACCACAGTAGTAGCATTCAACATTACTGTCTGCATTTTGGCCTCTTTGCCATCCACCACGACCTCTTTGGCTCCCCCTGCCTCTAGAGTTACCACGTCCTCCTCCATAGGACTGGTTTTCTTGAGTTTGTTGCATATTCTGATTTCTACCACGGCCTCCAGATCGGCCTCCTCTACCTCTGCCTCTACCTCTTCTAGCATTTGAGTAGAAGACAGCTTCTTTTGAAGTTCCTCCTGAAGAAGATGCACCACCATTTCTCTGCTCCTCAGAAATTAGAAGAGCAATCAACTCCTCAAAATCAAGAAATCTTTCACGGATGGAAATGGATGTTTGAAACTGTGCATAATCCTTTCCTAGACCATTCAAGGTCACAGAAACTAAATCATCATCTTCCACTGGCGACCCAATGAAAGCAAGTGCATCTGCAATCTTCTTCACCTTCATGTGGTAGTCATTGATGCTCATATTTTCTCTTTGCACATTGTGCAACTCTTGCTTGAGCTGCATTTTCCTGGCTTGCGTATTTGTGCTATACATTTTTGACAAAGTATCCCATGCCTCCTTTGGTGTACTTGCATCTTGAATATGCACAATCATAGAGTCTGAAATGCTGATAGACAGCCAGTACATAACTTTTCTGGCTCTCTCATGCCATGCTTTAAATGCCTGCATTTGCTATTGATTGGAAACATCAGGAAGAACTGGTTCTTCTTCATTTCCTGCAATGATTTCCCAATATCCTTTTCCCATAAGGAAATTTGTCATTCTGAACTTCCATGCTTGGAAGTTGTTCTTGTCAAGCTTTTCAGTGACAATCTGTGAGAGAGAATCAGACGCCATTACAGAACACTGCAAAAAATTCTGTCACTGCAAAGAACACAGCTTCAGCCTCACAAAGGCAAATCTGCAAAACTGGCGAAAGTGGTATTTGACCACACAATCACTTCCTAGTGACAATTTTGCATAAACAGGAACCAAGGATGATTCTGAAACTCCCAATGTCTTTGCGCACAAGCATACGATGCAATTTCTACAGTAACTTTTCACCGACCTGTAGAATAGTAGTCGCACAGCATAAAACAACGTCTTTTCCTGAGTGCGTGCAGAAAACTTCCACTTCCAAAACAGGCCCCGAAATGGCCTCAAATTTAAAAAAAAGGTCCCCAAGGGCTAAAGCCCTGTCCCGCAGCATATACTGCCCTCTTGCTTCACCGCGAAGGGCGTCTCAACCTGAGACAATGCACTCTTGCACTTTTCGGCTGTGCTACTTGCAGAGATCTGCTCCCAAAACAGAAAATGAAAGCAACACTGCTCCTCTTACCAGAACACCGCGAGCTTGGCTTGCTTTCTTGAGCTCCTTACCACGAACAAGGCTCTGATCTGATACCATGTCAAGATTGTGGGAGAGAAGGAAGAAGTCTCACTTGTAGCTTTCTTGCTTGCATAATGGGGGAATATACACAAAGGTGGAGGCTGAAAACAGTTTTCCTCTTCTTAGTTGTGTAAGCCAAAAGAACTCAAGTACATAGAAATAGAAGAACCATATATATGGGTCTCAAACCAAACTCAACTAACTAAGGTGGCATACTAACTGAGCCACAAACTAGAGTAGATAAGGATAGCTGTCATCTAGCTATTATTCATGGGTGGTGTACCAACCGCATCTGCAAAACTAACAAGTCAGTGACATAAATGCACAACGGTTACCCTGGCATATCACGAGTGGAGCTCGATATCTCAACATCGCCTTCCTGAACCTCCTGTACTAGTGTTTCCACTTGAGCGACCTTTTGTTGTAGATCATTGTATTGCTGCACTAGTAGCTTTAGACTCCTTTGCTCTGCCACCAGGTTCTGCTCTTTGTCTTCTAGCCTTTGTCTAAGGCGGCTTTCGTTGTCCTGGGCTTCCTTTGCTTTTGCAACTAGCTGGTCCTACAAGGCCTTCATTTCTCTTTGTCGGTCGGCTCCCTGCCTTGAGACTTCTAGCCTAAGAGCAACTGACATTTCTTTTTCTTTTTCTAGCTCCATCAAGGCCACTTTCTTCCCTTCCTTTGCCTTGTCTAGTTGTGCCAGTAGCTCAGCCACATATGCGTCATAGTCAGTGTCAGTAGGCATGGGAGTATGGGGTGTGGTGGTTGATGCCTCTAGCCTTTGTCTTTTAGGGTCTTGCCGTGACTCTGCATCTACGGCGGCAGCGAGCCTTTTCAATCTGGTTTTTGGCACAATCTCGACCACTTTGCTCACTAGCATTTGCATCATGTTCATTAGCTGTGCAGTGTCGAGGGGAGGTGTGGGTTGTGTGGTGGTTGTAGTCGTGGTTTCAGTCGTTGCAAGCACAAAAGAGGAAGGAAGTGGATGTAGTAGGGACTTGCCCTTGCCTACAGCCCCACTGGGGCTGCTTCCACACTTGAACTAGCTTCAGCTTTATGACGGGGGCTCATAGGTTCGAGCTCTCCACCCCCCTGGGTCTCTTCCACATATCTTCGTGTAGCCTCTGCTAACTCGACCAACTCCTTCAGTCTCTGCTCTTTAGCTTCTTCTTCCGCCCTTCTTTTCCTGTCCTCTTCTACCTTCTTTGATTCTTCTCTTATCTTTGCAAGCTCTTCCTCCTCTTTCCTCCTTCTTTCTTCCTCAGCCCTCCTAGAATCTCTTTGAGCCCTCTTGATTTCAGCTCATTCTTCTTTGCTTAATTCCTCTTTCCTTTCCTTCTGTCTCCTGTCCCCTTTCTTTTGTCCTTCTGGTTTGCTTGCTTGTGTAGGCGGCACCTCCTGTTTTGTTCTTTCACTTGATTCTTCTCCTTCGTGGTGAGGTGGGCTTTGATGCAATGGGCTTTGATGTGCAGCTTGCTCTTCCATGACTCCAGCATCCTTCAGTGCTTCATCTATGATGGCTGTCAAAACACCACCATATCTAATTGTGGCCACCTTTGAGGCAGGTTTCCTCCTTGTGGAGCATGCTGTTGAGGCAGGGGATCCTCCTCTTGCTGGTGCTTCCGTTGGAGTGAGAAGGGCAGCTGAGCTTTGAATGGTTTTCTGCACAAACCCATTCCAGTCTACCTCCTTAGGGACTCCTGTTGCAATGCTTTCTAACAACGAGACCCCGATCCTGTTCATCAATGCATTGTACCTTTGGCCCGAGAAGAGTGTGTGGATCATCTTTGCTTGCACCTTCACTGCTGGATCCGAGATGTCAGCCAAGCTGATTCCATCCATTGTATGCACCTCTTCTTTCTTTACCCCCAGCATGGCATAAACATCCCTTCTCGGCCGCCTCTCTTTCTTGGGTACGAGCCCCAAGGCCTTCTCTACGATTGCCGCATTGAGGGGCACTTCAACTCTTCTTTCCTGCTCCCATGTCCTCACTGTGACAATGCCACAGTTCCTGCCCTTGTCAAAGTTCCTCAGAAATTCAGCACACACGCCGTAATCCACGGCTTGCCCCACCTTTTCCACATACTTGTGGAGGTGGCATTTGTCCATTGACTGCAAGTTCCTCCAAGATGGCCTCATCCAAGTTCAGCATGTGCTTGAAGGTGAATTAACTGAATCCTCGTGTCTCGACACTGATGCCAAACTTGGTCATCTCTTCTTTAGAAAATGGGAGTTTGCCCCCTCTGTCTTGTCCTGCCATGGTGGTTACCTGTCAACACACCACGCCAACATTAATGCTTAAAAATCGGCTTATTTCTAACAAAACTCAATTTTGAGAGAAAAATGTATGTATCAAAAATTGGTATACTTGCTTAGAGGCCTGAATTTTAGAGACAGGCTCATAGCAGCAATTGCTATTGTTTTCCCATTGCAGTATCTTCCATTGAAACTCAATTAATCATAATATTCTGCTAGATAGCATGACTCTCATTTTGCTAACTCTCATTTTGCTCTGCTCTTGCTCACATTGCTCCCCCCTGTCTTGGATCTTTCAAGGAATCCTTCCTAGTATTAGCACAGGAAGTACGATGCAAATGTTGTTTTTCGTGGATTGACTTACTTAGCCAATAACCAATCATAGAAGCTTGGATTGTATTCGAGTTGGGCATGACAATCAAGAGCAGATGGTTGAATGGAAACTTGGGAGATGTAGGTCAAGACATCGTGAAAGAGATCTCCAGTATTAAGGCGGCTTGCAACATGTAATTCCTCTTCCATAAGAAATTGGTCAATGTAAGGGTGACCGAGCACATGGTCGTCTAAATGCTAGTTGCGGGTGATAGCCAAAACCCTAAATGAGATAGGTGCCACGTAAGTAGGGTCATATTTGATGGTTTTAATTGCCCTACGTTGCTCAATTTATTAAATTCAATGAAGCTTATATTTATACATTTTGACCTATTTTAACTTTAGCTACGTGTGAGCACACTTTTTTTCCCTTTTGTTTGCAAAATCATACTTTACTAGATTATACTTGTGAACATACTATAACAAAATAACCCAAAAAAAATTAATTTCTTGAAAAACTATAGATTAATATAATTTGTGCATTTATTATATTTTTACTAAGTAAATAGATAAATTGAAAATCAAAAATAACATTATCTAAGAGAATATCTTTCTACGCAATATGATTTCAATCTGTGAAAAAATATATATTTTCTCCTAAAGCACGATTTAAGAATTTGAATAACCAACTATCTTAGATGGTTAATAACATTTTTCTTTAAAAAATCAATAACTCTAAGTATTAATAAGAATTATTACGTGATTTTTAATTGAATTTCTTTAATTATAAGTTTATTATTATTTCTAATCATACTTTATTAATTTTACTTTTTAAAGTAGTTCAATTTTATTTTTAACTCTATTATTTTTTAAAGAAATTTTGATATTATTTTGATTATATTTTTAAATTTAAAGATGGAGAATTTAAAGAAAATAAGATTAGGGTTATTTATTACTTTAAAAATATTGTTTATTTGTTACTTAAAAATTATTCTTTGAATAAAACTAATCATAATCTAATTTTAAAATAAAATTAAAAATAAAATAATAAACATCAACTATATTTTTAGTATCACTACTGCTTAAGGCTCCTATCACATCAATATGCTTGCAAGGGGCCATTATGGATGGAAAGGGTGAGAAAAGAAAACATTTCTAGATGGAGGTTGCCATGTGAATTACCGCTAACTATTTTTTGTAGAATTTCCTCACCCCTAACTTGTTAATTCTCACTCTCTTTTTCTCTCTCAAGAGTAGACTCTCTTGTTGTGTGTTGAAAATGAGAAGAGAGGTCCTCCTTTTATTTAAAGGAGGAGAGCTTTCTAAGTTTTTTCTCTTTTTAAAAAAATAAATCAAAAAGGGGGGTAGGGGAGAGAAGGGAGGGGGTTATGTGACACCCTTTGCATTTGGGGGGAGAGATAAGGGCAAAATGCACCTACACTCAATCACTCACTCAACACATCACCAAAAGATAGCATAATATGTGAGAGCAAGGCATACTCTTATATTATTCAATGAAAGAAACTGTACAACATAAGCACATTCTAGGACTACACCCTCATCATGCCACACATATGAGGGCTCACCATTGGGTATAGGGAATCGCACATAGAGGGGAAACCAAGTAGGGCTCAGAGTCACTACTACTGCCTATATAGGTGTTTCTGGCAACAATGCCATGGTATAGCTACAACCTTAGCAATCTAAGAGTGGTGTTTATTGACTCATTCCAAGGTCTTAACAACACTCATACTAGCATGCTAGTAAGTGTCTATCATTCAAACTAGGACTTTTGTCTCAATAGTGAGGTTCTAACATAGTCTTTTCTATCAAGATAGTTAATGTCTACCACACTACGACTTGGGGGTCTTAGCACAACTTTTTCTATCAAGTTGGCCAATGTCAATCCTCTAGACTCTTTATTTTTATTGGTGTTTTTCCCACCCATTCTTGACTCGATTACACTTTAGGAATGTAGGCTTCAAAGTCCTAAGATAATTTAAGAAATAACATAAGGTACATTAAAAGTATTTGTATTCTCCTTGAGCCATGTAGTGAAGGCCTCTTTGCCACGTTCATGATCCTCCACTTCTAAAATCTAAGTGGCTTCTTTGAGAGGGTACCCTTCCACTTGGCAAGAGACTCGAGGTAACCCTTGTGCTCCAGTGCCAAAGGATTGCTTCTACTTCAAAGGGGTTGTTGGAATGAAGCAAAGGAATGTGCCACCCCCACTGGGTATCTAGGTAGAACCTACATACAAGGCATGCATAGAAGGCATTGTGTAGGCATATGCTCTCTATGAAGGCATACTTATAGGTGACCTTGATCAAGACTTGGGTAATGTGGTATGGTCCATAGTACTAATGGTTCTTGAGGCTCACATTCTTGAGGCAAGGACATATACATGGAACTAATAAAGAGCATATCTCCCTTAGTGAATAGGACTGCTTCACGTTTCTTATTGGCTTGTTTAGTCATGGTGATTTTACTCTTTTCGAACTCTGCTTGGCTATTGCATTTCTCTCTCTCTCTCCATTTTCTTAAGAACCCTTCTACATCGTGATGTTCTGCTTGATTGTTGCATTTCTCTCTCTCCATTTCCTTAAGAACCCTTCTGCATCCTAATATTCTGCTTCGGTAGCTCCTAAGGCTAAGGCTAATGATGTGATTACCCCCCCAAAGAGCACATCATGACTCACCCCTACTTAGATCACATGTTGACCGAGGAGGAGCTACACATTGCCAGCTATTGAGAAATAAGCCAAAAGCCTAAGGCATAGTCTAAGCCATATCATATTGTTGTATGTAAAGTGTCCTTAAGTTTGGGGGCATCTATCTTTTGAGGATATCACTTTAGTGAGTGGACGGTTGTTGGAGAAACGTGTGGGAGAATATTGAAGAAGATGAGAATGAAAAATGGTTGAGCCTCCATATCTCATGCCATTCACTCTCCGTTGCGCGTCTTTCTCTCTCTCTTTTTTCAGTTGGTATCAGAGCACGAGTGCGGGAGCTCAAATTGGAGTGAGGAGTGCATCGAATCGAGGTCTACATCGACTTGGGAGCTAACTATCCACCATTGAAATCAGGTATACTAATCTCGATCTAAGCCACCCAAAGCAGGTATCGGGCTTGAGGAAGCCATTGAAGCTCAGATTTTGAGTTATTGAGTTCGCATCAGATGCATACGGGAAGAGAAAGCATGCTGGAAATCAGGATGACAGTGTTAAACAAAGGAAGGAGGTGGACATGGACATTGTGGTAGATAAGGTTAAATCTAACAAACAGAAAAGTGACAGAGATCAGGAAGGTGATAATAGAGCTACCAAGTTGCAAAGGGATAGGGACAAGGCAGATCGCGACGGCATATCAGATTAGAAAAGTGGTTATGACAAAAAGAAAAATGAAAAAGAACAGGATGATAAGGGCAGCCGAAAAAAGAGGAGAGCGAGAAAATTCCGATCTTGCCATAGATCGAAAAGCTTCGGCGTGAGCAGAGTATGCTCTTGAATCATTCGGCGCCCTCTAACAGGCCGCAGGATGACTGGGAGTCCGCCTCTTGTGCCAGACGGTGTCGTTAATGGCTCTCCTGCTTGTGCATGAGGATACAATAGATCGAAGTGCCAAGAGAGCCGAGTAGACGGCCGATGATGAGAGGTTCGAGACAATGGACCATAGAAGCTCAGTATTTGCTGGGCAGTGCGTGCGCCGTTTTCTGAAGGCGGCGACCTGGCGTGATGGATAAGGTTTTTTTAAAAAAACCTTATTAGCCTTATTACAAAGGCTTAAGGCCCTCTTAAATTACCCCTGTTCACACTTGTATGTATTGAACTAGATATTTTGGAACCCATGTTCATACTGGAGGAAGATGGAACTAGTTAACTAGTAAACTGGTTCACAGTCAAAGGATTTCACACTACAGAAGAACTTGAACTAGTTGTTTTGGAGCTGAGAAGGGCAGTTTCTATGCAATTTACGAGAGGCCATTTGAAGGCCAATTTTTGCTTTAAAAATTCCAGGAAAATTTCTACATCTTCCTCTTGATATGCACTTCCAGCCTAGCATGAAAAACTATAGAAAAAGTGCAGGAAAAATGGTCAATTTTAAGCCTGTGTTTTGATGCATTTTGGGTCATACGGACACCATTTGAGGTCTGATTTGGATGTTTCTTGTTGGGAATTGAATGTATGACATGTTGGCATCATGGATGGATGTATATAACCGGTTTTGGACACATGTATGATAGTCATATTGCTGAATACCACTTTTGGACAGATTGTATTATTGTATTCTTCTAAATTTGCAGCAGTAATGTCCGACACTGCACGAATCACTCAGATCGTGGGGGACAAATTGACCAAAGACAACTATAGTGTTTGGTCCTACAAGATGGAGAATTTTTTGATGGGTAGAGGTCTATGGGATCTCATAACAGGTGATGATGAATGTCCAGAAGTTCCCGAACATCCAACTAAAGAGCAAAAGAAAGCGTACAAGGATTGGACTAGGAAGAATAGGAAGGTTTTGCATTGGATCTCCATATGTATTTCAAAAACATTGATTCCTCATATCAAAAAGGCAAGTACTTGTAAAGAGGCATGGGAAATCATAGAAAAAATGTATGGAACATGTACAGAGGCTCGTAAGATACAACTTAAGCAAAGATTACATGGTGCATGGAGAGGCAATGGCAGTATCAGTGACTATGTGGCAGAAATCAAGCAAATTGTAGAAGACCTTGCATCCATTAATGCACCTGTTGATGATGATGATTTAGTGTCCATGACACTAAATGGGCTTGGACCAACTTTTAAATCTTTGGATACCTCTATTTCTGTTAGGGGAGGCTCTATGCCTGACTTTGAGGAGCTTATTGGATTGCTACTTACAGAAGAAATCAAGTTGGGATTGAATGCATCTAGCAGTGGCAAAAATGCAGGTGGAGATAGTGTTTTCTATCACCAGAGAGGTCGTGCCAGCTCATCTAGAGCTAGAGGCTCTTCACCTGGTCGTAGTAATTATGGTTTTGCTCATGGAAGAGGCAACTTTTGTCGTGGTGACTTCATGCATAGAGGCAAGGGGAGATCTTTCCCTAGAGGTAGAGGACGGTCTAGTCCTTCTTCACAAAGAGATGGCACTTGTCATTATTGTGGGCATTTTGATCACTTTGAGAGGGATTGTTATCAAAAACAGAATGCTATGTCTAGGGGTCATGGAAGGACCCAATATGGCCACTATGCAAGCACTTATGGTGGTACAGGTTATGGATCTAGAGGTGGATCGCCTAGAGGTCATTTATTTGCCATGGAGCATGTGCTTTGGGAGCATGACTCATCCTTCTCATGAAAATGACTGGTTTTTGGATTCAGGAGCTACAAACCACATGACTCATCATGCTAAGTGGTTTGATAGCAAGGAGCAAGTGCAAAATGATGAATATGTTGCCACTGGTGATGATACTTTACACAAAATTACTCATATTGGTAGTGTGCCACTTGTTACTAAATATAGGATTGAGAATAAGCTTGGTGATGTACTTTATGTGCCCACAATAACTAAGAACCTAGCATCGGTTGGTCAAATGACAAATCAAGGATTGCAGGTGCGATACAATAAGTTTGGATGTTTCATTGAAGAGTTCCATAATGGGAGAACTGGCAGGGTGATCGCTCATGGTAGAAAGAAAGGGAGATTGTTTGCCTTGGATGTAGGTACTCCAATGATTCAAAACTCTATGTATGTTGAGAGAGGACATGGGCAAGATAAGGATGTGGAATTATGGCATAGATGGATTGATCATGTTAATTTGCAAAGATTGAAGCAAATGCAATCAAAACAGATAGTCCGTGGTCTACCACATTTAGGATATGTAAATTTTGATCATGTATGTGAGGCTTGTCAATTTGGCAAGCAGTCCAAATTGCCATTTCCAAAGAGGGGAAGAATAAGCAGCTATCCTTTGGAAATAATGCACTCAGATACTTGGGGCCCATGTCAGAATGTTTCCATGAGCAGAAAATGTAGATTCTATATCACTTTCATTGATGATTTCAGTAGGATGACTTGGGTGTACTTTATGCAGCATAAAAGTGAAGCGTTTGAAAAGTTCTTGGAATTTAAATCTATGGCTGAAAAGCAGTTTGGATGCTACATAAAATGTTTGAGGTCAGATAATGGTGGAGAGTACATGTCATATGAGTTTTGTGACTTCTTGAGAGATCATGGTATAAAAAGGCAATTGACATGCAGGTATACACCTCAACAAAATGGTGTGGCTAAAAGGAAGAATCGGATTATTGCAGAGGTTGCAAGGGAAATGGTGAACCAAATGAACATGCCATTGTCATATTGGGCAGAAGCAGTGCATACTGCAGTTCACATTATGAATAGAACACCTACAGCCTTGATTCATAATATGTCACCATATGAGAGAATGTATGGCATGAAACCTACTTTAGAGTCTTTGGATGTGTCTGTTATATTCATGTTCCGGATGATTTGAGGAAGAACATGGAACCTAAGGCTATAAAATGCATTTTCCTTGGATATCCTAATGAGAAGAAGGGATACAAATGCTATGATCCAGTGAGTAAGGAAGTATACATAAGCAGGGATGTCCAATTCAGTGAATATGAATCATGGTACAAGCCCAAAATTGTAGTGGATGTTGATTCTTATGAAAGCAATGATGATGATGGCTATGGAAGGAAAATTTCAGCAAACAGTAAGGCTGAAAATCAGCATGTGGAAGATGCTTCAGGACCTCAAGAGAATGTGGAAAGCAGTGGTAGCTACAGTCCATGGAGTGGTAGATTGAGAAATGCACAAAGGAGTGCAGAAGCTGCAAAAGGTAAGAGACCAATGACTGAAAGTTCAGAAGATGAATCTATAGATGATGAGTATGGCATTCTGCATGTTAAAACACCTTGCACTAGAAGTGCAGGAAAGTATGTGCCACCACATGCTAGATCAGATGAGACACACGGTAATGCGCCTCAATTGAGAAGGTCAGAAAGAGTAAGGTATCCAGTTGATAGATTGACTTATAATGGGTTCATGAAGATGCATTATGCATACATGGTTTCTTATGTACAATATGTGGAACCTACTTGGTTTGAAGAAGCAGTAGAGAGCAAAGAGTGGAGACAAGCAATGGATGAAGAGATGGATGCACTAAGGAAAAACAAGACTTGGGATTTGGTGAAACTACCTTATGGCAAGAAGTCCATTGGATGTAAATGGGTTTATAAGGTCATGGTTCTCTTGAAAGGTATAAAGCAAGGCTAGTTGCAAAAGGATATGCACAAACTTATGGTTTGGACTATGAATAAACATTCAGTCCAGTAGCTAAAATGACGACAGTAAGATCAGTAATTGCTTTGGCTTCTATCTATGGTTGGAAGATTTATCAAATGGATGTGAAAAATGCATTTTTGAATGGCAACTTAGAAGAAGAAGTGTACATGGATCAACCAAAGGGTTATGTGGATCCAAAATACCGACATTATGTATGCACGTTGAAGAAGGCTTTATATGGACTGAAGCAAGCACCAAGAGCATGGTGTGATAGAATCAGCAAATTCTTATGCAGTATGGGATTTCAGCAGAGCAAAGCTGATTATTCACTTTATGTGAGGCATACAGAAGATGGTATGGTTGTTGTGGTCATCTATGTTGATGATCTCATTATTACAGGTACACTTGAGAAGGAGATTACTGAAGTCAAGTATGGGTTACATAAAGAGTTTGATATAAAGGATCTTGGTTTGTTGAGATACTTCTTGGGTATTGAGGTTATTGATACACCTCATGGTATATGGCTGATACAAAGGCAATATGCATTGGAGATGTTGGAAAAATATGGCATGACAGGATGCAAACCGATTGATACACCATTGGATCAAAATGCTAAGTTGATGGATGATGGATCTTATGTTGAGGATGTTACTATGTTTAGAAATATGGTTGGTAGTCTTATCTACTTGACTATTACAAGACCAGACTTGAGTTACGCTGTTGGATTGGTAAGTCAGTTTATGCAGAAACCATGCAAATCACATTTGGATGTAGTAAGAAGAGTTGTTAGATATGTGAAAAAGACAGCTGGATTTGGGTTGTTTTATGAAAAATGAATCAAGCCTACACTGTTTGGATACTCAAATGCAGATTGGGCAGGTAGCTCTATGGATAGAAGATCTACTAGTGGCTATGCATTCTCATTTGGGTCAGCCATGGTAAGTTGGAGCAGCAAGAAGTAACCTACAATTGCTTCATCAAGCACTGAAGCATAATATAGAGGCATTGCATTGGCAGCATGTGAGCAGACATGGTTGAGATTGATCCTATATGACATGGGGATAGAGATTGATGGTGGAGTTATTATGTATTGTGACAATGTTAGCAGCATTATGTTGGCAAAGAACCCAGTCTATCATGCAAGGACAAAACATATAGAAGTGCACTATCATTTCATTAGAGAAAAAGTCACTGATGGAGAGATTGACTTGGTCCATGTGAAGACCAATGATCAAGTTGCTGATATCTTTACCAAAGCATTAGGTAAAGATAAGTTTGAGTACTTCAGGAGTGCACTTGGAGTCTTATGTGTGCAAGCTCATTCTGAGCTTGAGGGGGAGTATTGAGAAATAAGCCAAAAGTCTAAGGCATAGTCTAAGCCATATCATATTGTTGTATGTAAAGTGTCCTTAAGTTTGGGGGCATCTATCTTTTGAGGATATCACTTTAGTGAGTGGATGGTTGTTGGAGAAAAGTGTGGGAGAATATTGAAGAAGATGAGAATGAAAAATGGTTGAGCCTCCATATCCCATTCTGTTCACTCTCCGTTGCGTGTCTTTCTCTCTCTCTTTTTTCACCAGCCACATAGACTTCGATGATTTCGGGACATATATGGCATGTTGGGAATGGACAAAGTGATGGTCCACACAAATGATGGCATCAGCTTAGCCGACATCCCCGACCTCGAAGTCCAACTACAAGACAAAATGGTGTAGGCCTTGTTCTCCAGCCAAAGGTACAACACATTGATGAGCAGAATCAATATGCCAATGCTAGAAAGCATCGTTGACAAGTCCTTCGATGAGGTGAACCTGAATGGCTTCATGTGGAAGATGATAGAAACATCAGCGAAAGCATTGGCCACAAGTGGAAGACCTGTGAGGGGAGAATCCCCGGCCTCCAAAGCTAGGAAGAAGTCATCGTCGAAGGCCTCTACCATTGGGTTCGGGGGGTATTGATGGCCATCATCAAAGAGGCCTTGAGGGAAGTGCAGGAAGATGAGGAACTCAACGAGATGCCACATAGGTCCTCTCCCCACCAAGAATAGGAGCGATCTAGCGAGAGGACAGAGAGTGACAAGCAAGAGCACAGGAACAAGGAGAGAACATACCTGCAAAGAGCCCAAAGAGAGTCCAAGAGCACTGAGGACAAGAGGAATAGAAAAAAAAAGGAGGCAAAAAGAATAAAGGAAGAATCCAGGAAAGATGAAGAGGAGAAGAGAAGGAAAGCAGAGGAAGGAACCGAGGAATTAAGGGGAAAAGAAGAAGAAAACATAGCTTTGGCCATCCGCCTCTCAATGGAGTAGCCCTCAAGGGAAGAAGAGCTAGTTTCCATGAGCCCTCATGAAGAAGAACGCCCAAGCACAAGCTCCCAAGCACCCAAAATCATGCCATCCCCACTAGCAAAGGGCAAGGGCAAGTGTCTACTTAACTCCATCGCACCTATCCTAGTGTCCACCACCCCCAGTCTCTGCACCCACCCAAGCCTCTTCTACCACAGTGGATGCCAATAACCTTCTAGCCGAGGTGCAATTTCTAGTTAACAAAGAAATAGTCCAAGGTGGAAGTGGAGTGACCCAAGTGACTGGATGTGGGAGCTTTCACTCAACCGCCAAGACCCACGGACCGCTTATTGTTTCAAGCGTTCCAAGACGAGCACTAATAGCTACCTCTCACATAACCGACGCGCCATCCATATCTACGGGTGTAGTGAGCTTACCTCCGTGCCCTTCGAGTTACCTCCTCTCCCTCGCACTCCGGTAGCTCCATGATCCAAGTGCAAGCTTTAAGCAAGCTCCATCCTCAAGCTCCACGCTCCAAGCTCCATTGCCGCGAGCAAGACAAGAGAAGAGAAGAGAAGAGAAGAAGAGAGGAGAAGATGGAGAGCTTCTCCTCCTCGGTCCCTCACCCTCACACACTCACTCCCTCACACTCTCACACTCCCTCTCTCAAGCACAAGCTCAAGCAAGCAAGAACAAGAAAAAGAAGAAGAAGAGGAGAGCTACTTTTTGCCACACACAAGAATGAGCTTCTCATTCACTTTTCAACTTTATATACAAAACCCTAAATCCCTTTTGGGCGGTCATCCCCTTTTTTCCCTTTTTACATGGCCGCCTAGGCCCTTTTTCCCATTGTCCTTCTATCTTCCTAGCTTCCTTTCCACCGCCCGTCTACATTTACAAATTGCACGGGTGAGAGCCCGGCGCTCTTTTACAAGATTTCAGGGTACACCTTTTTATTTTAAAATGCGCCTTTCCCCTTTTGCCTTTGCCTTGGACTTTTAAGGTTGCCCTTGCGCTTTTGGCCTTTTCTTCTTTTCTTTCTTCAGTCGGGCTACCTTTTTTCCGCCTTTGCCCTGCGTCTGTTCCACTTCCTTTTGCTTTCTTCGTGTTGGGGTTAACATTACCCCCCTCCTAGATGAGTGCCAGTCCCATGGCACTCACCGTCGTAGGTAGCAAGCTCTAACATGCACCGAAGACGTGGGTGACAAGGACGCCTATGGTTTCCGTGGAGGAGTGTTGGTGGTGGTGTGGCAGAAGGTCCTGGGGGCCTGTTGGTGGCCAAGGTGGCTGGTGGAAGGTTGTTGGAGTTGGTGGTAGGGCATGCTGTGTTGGGGATTGCATGGATGGCCAGCACAAGTATTGGTTTGTTGGGGATTCTGCGCATGACGATTCCTTGCGGGCTTGTCGGATGGTAAGGGACAAGCATTCAAAGTTGAGTGTTGATAAGGAGCGATTGGAATTTCGTTGGAGGCTTCAATACCTGCAATTTAAAAACCTCTCGTGTGATCTCTCCCTAAGGGGTAGTGCTAGTCTTATTATCGTGCATAAGACATATTTGATTAGTTTGGGAGACAGGTCGAACTCTAAGCAAGCTGAGAGTATTGTCTTGCACTTGAGGACCCAAACTGTGCATATACTTTGGTGTAGATATTATGTAAGTGCTCGTGCATACTTAGATATTACATAGTTAGAAGATCGTGGGGTAGTTTCTCATAACAATTCGTGGATGAAGCAAAGTTATCCATGTGGAGAAGGAGTACGCGTGAAGGCATATGAGGCATCCTTTGCATTGTGACTACACGATGTAGCATAATGAAATACAAGGACACCGCACTTTTAGTAGCTGGAAACTATTGGACTCGCTTGATGAGTACGGTGTACTTTTCATGGTCAATCGTTCAGTGCTTATCACCACTGATTGCAATGGTACGAAGGCAGAGTGCAAAAGAAAATTGTGCAAGTGGGTCACGGTGACAAGTCTAACCCTAGGTGAGACAAGCTCCCCAGGTATGTCCTGCCCTTGATGGGCCCTGAACAATTGTGGGTGAGTGTAAGGGGCTAGGGGACTAGGGACGAACCCAGTCGACCAAGGTCACCAAATGTACCTAGTTTGAGGACCCCTAGGTGCTGTGCTGTGATCGTGGGTGCTTCTTATTTTTCCATTCATTTCTTTTCCTTTTCTTTTCCTTTCTTTTCGTTTCTTTTTCTTTTTCTTTTTCTTTTTTTCTTTTCTTTTCTTCTTCTTCTTCTTTTTTTTTTTTTTTTGCCTGAGTACAACCATTACAATATGTTGAGGCTATCAGCCTTTCAATGGGTTGGAAAATCTCAAGCTTCGAAGGCTCAGAAAATGAATAGTACAATGATGATGGTGCCCTAGCCTTGTTGTTAGAGAAGCAGTTGGTGAAAGGGGGAGATACACTTGAGATATTGTAACCCTCCTTGCGGCACATGCGATGTTGGTACAATTGAGGTAACGACTGTCGTGAGCCAACTATAGAGCCTGACCCAGAAAGGGGGCATGGCCCATGAATGTTTTGTGGGCCATGCAATGTGGGTGGTTGGCAAGGGTGCTTTCGGCAGCATGGCTTTGCCATGGCTCGTTATGGGGTTGTGGATGTTGCGGGGATTGGGTATTGAACATTTTTGCACAAGGACCTGCATTATCCTACATCCACTTGTCGCTTCATGAGAGCATATGCATTGTGTATGCCGCAACTATAATAAACCAATGCAATGCAAGGAGACATCACTCATTTAAATTCTATGGTGTTGACTAGATATTTATCACCTGCGCTTGATTAGCTTTTTCTTTTGCTAAAGACGTAGCATATATTAAACGTAGATATGATAAGTTCATACAAGTCAGGAACATGTCAACACTTAACAAGTCGAGAACACTTAACCATTTAAAAACAAAAAATCCCGGCCAGTCATCATGTGATAAGCCCTTCATGCATTATGGGCTACTCGATCTGTACGAGGTGGGACGATTCTGGATGGTCGGGTGACTAGGGCTCTGCTGGTGTGGGGCTCCCACGGGGGTGAGCAGGGGACATGTCGGCCGAAACATGAATGGTGTAATCCCGGCCCGCTACCATCTCCAGAATATCTTTAAATAGTTCATTAAATTCTTCTCTTTCCTGAGCTGCCCTTTCTGCCTTTGAGCGTCTGGGGCCCGAGCGGGAGCCGGGAGTGCGTACCACTAGTGTTGCGGCCTGTTGCGGGTTTCGAGTCTCGACTTTCTTGACTCATGGGTTCTTCGGTCTTCGCCTTGGGCAATGTCGCTTAGGGCCCCGCTTCTTGGCATACCTCTTGATGGTGGGCACATAGCACTATGGTGGAGGGGCGCGTGCCACGTGCTCCTGTCGTCTGTGAAGAGCGTCTTAGCATGCCAGCTCTCCATGATTCTCCATGCGTTCCGCCGCAAAAGGAAACCTGCAAGATGCACTCCAAGGGTCAGACCTTGATACAAGATACAAATATTTGTATGGAAGGGATTATAGTGTGGTTTATCAAGCGCATGTGACAAGAAGGGGAGGGGTGAGGCATGCGGTGTTTGTTGTAGATCAATGGCCCCCATATTGATGTTCGCGTGGCCTCCAGTCATTAGCGGACATTAGTTTATGCTAAGTCGCATGGAGTTTTGTCGTGCTGTGGGATGGGGCACATCCTCGACAGAATAGACCAAACAGGAAAGCAGGTGTGTTTGAAAGGACTACACCTTGCCTACACCATCAGAGTTGTTGGTGAAGGCTTCCTATGGCGGCAATGTGGGTTGCGTGCTTTCACCTGTGGAGGTGGGGCCGGTCACACACTTTTAAATGCATGATGAGAGAAGGACTTGAGGAGCTTAGCCTATCAGACCCAACTCTTTTGCCTGCGCTTGACTATCATTGCTTGTGTGTGTTAATATTGTTTATACAAGGTGACACAAGAATCAATGTTTATTTATATACATATTTATGAATCCACGTCACTTCACGAGGATAAGAACCAAGTGTAGAACTCGGGGTTGTACCGGAGCGTGGCACACGCATCCAGTATTCGTGGCAGCTGACTTAACACTGATAGATATTTTGCACGTCGAGTAGCATGGAACCTTGACCGAGTCTACTGGCAATATGTAACTCCTCCTCAGTGAGAACCTTATCAATCAAAGGGCCCTGTAGCCTAGTCCTAGCTAAGTCTGCACCCCGAATGTCAGTGAGCACTTGAAGGGAAGTTGGTGCCACATAGGTTGGGTCTCTTTGAGACCGCCATTTGGCCAGTCGCTCTTCTGAGACCGTCATGATCTGAGCCCCTAGTTCGGCCATTACAACGCGGCTTTCGCACCAACACTGCTCAAATTGACTCTGGCCTGCTGACAGTCGCTTTAGTAGCTCTATGTCTACGAGATTCGGTCGACAGAGCACTTCATTGAATGTGACAGTTAAGCGCAGTTCGTCCGCCTCCTCATCAGGGATGAGTCGCATCTGTTCATGCAGGAGCCTATCGTAGTGCCCGTTAAGATGTTCTTGTTCTTCCCATGATAGAGGAAAGGTCAAGTAATCTCCAAGTTGATCTTTGGGGATCGTGCCCATGTCCGCAAGGACGTAGACACGCACGACCACTTTGAGCTTAGCCTCCAACTCAGTTAAGCATTTTGCGACACTTCTATGTTCAACAAGGGCATGCTCGGTTGCTATCTCATGCAAAGTTCTAAGAGTTTCCTTAGGCTTTAGCATGGCTGGGGGCTCAGGCCTAGATGAGTAAGATTGGTCCACGCTAGGTTTTCTTATGCTCTTGGGGTTCTCACGTTTCTCCTGAGGTTTTGCTGTTATTTCGTCATGGTTCTTCTCGGATGTGACTGGTATAGATTTGTCACCGTGTTGTGACAGTGTTGTATCCACTCTTGATTGATCAATGTGAGTTCTATTGTCAATGGATAGAGTGTTGCAAGCAACTGTTGATGGCAACGGTTGCTTTGGTTTCTCAGAACACACTGATGTGTCTGGGGTTTCACCACTATTAGGAGAGGCATCAATGGGTTCATTGGTGGATGGACTCGATGCTTTATTCATCAGCTCTCCAGCGCCCTTCGTCTCAATGTTCTTTGGGTCCACAACCACCTGTATCTGTTGCTGTTTTCTTTGCTTTCTCCTCTTTTTCTTGGTCAATGAAGGTGCCTCTTTCAACAACTCAGGACCCTTGGCTATATCGACCGTTGATGTGCTTGGTCGGGCCTCAGTATTTCCCTTCTCTAGGGTGTCCTTATGGGACATAGCCGTGGTTTGCTTAATAGCCTTGCCCGGTTGTGAGGGCACAACTACCGCCCTTTTCGGAGAGTCTAGCTTTTCAACCAACTCCCTTGCGTTCGACTCCTCAGTCCTAGGCTTTAGGCACTTTGGAAGTGCTGGAGTTACCGAGGGATTTGGTTGCGACACCTCCTCCACAGGTGAACTTCTAGGGGCACGTTCCACATAGGGTATTGTCACAGCCAAGGGCCGTGACTGCTGTGGTTCCTGATTGGAAGTAGTAGCAGCTAGTTTAGTGGGCTGGCTACCCTTGGTGGATTGCGGTGTCAAGTCCCTAGGGCGATCAGAAGTGGTTGTGTCTTTTGTTGACCTTTGAGCACTCATCTGTGTAGATCGAACATGAGCTGATCTAGTCGCATTAGGTGGCTCAGGCATATCCTTGGGTCGAGAGCTACAGATGGCATCGTGTCCCATCTCTTTGATGGTTGGAAGCTTAGATGGAGATAGAGATTGGAATTGAGTAGTCGCCCTTGACAACTGCTGTAGTGCTTCCTGTGTCTGTTTGGGAGAAGAGGGCGTAGGAGATCTAGGAGTCCTAAGGTGGATGTGGCACTAGCTGAATGATTTTCTCAAGGCTATTAGATGATTGTGCCATTTGCTTTGTTGAGCAAGTAGCCTGGCCATGAGCAATGTTGTGCCTATGATGTTTGTTCTCCCCTTGGGAAATCAAAGGCTCATTGGGCACTAGTGGCTTTTGTGCACGTTCAACGGTTACATATGACATCTACTTATTAAGCATTCTAGGTTGAGGCTCTTTCTTTCGAACACTCATGTCCAGTTTCTTACCTCGAGACCTAGAGTTTCTCTTAGATCTCCTCCTGTGCTTCATTGCTTTGGATGCACTCTGGCCTTCAATTGATAGAGGTGGTGTAGCAGGGGATTTTGGTACCCAAATCCATCGGTTACCTGCGTAGTACCCTTGAGCACGTAGCAACGCTTTGGATATCCATCGCGGCGTTGTGCTAGCTCTCCATCGATGCCTTCGCCTATAAGGCTTGGGCTTCTTTCGTGGTCTTCTACCATATTTGTGAGTCCAAACCCTGTCCTTGGCATTGTCTCTTGACCTTTTTGTTTCAAGCATGGCCTCACTCAGTGGTCCTCGTTGTTTGACCTGTGCTTGTATCAACTCTTCCAACAAGTCCTTGCCCTCATTAGTAGGCTTGACTGTTGCATCATCACCTTCCTTGCCTTTCCCTTGAGGTTCGATGAGGTCACCCTTGCTAAAGGTGGTGACTATCCTCACACCCGGTAGTGTCAGGTGTATCCTCTGTGCTACATAGTCAGCCTCACACTTGGTTGCCCTTTTGAAGGGTCTTCCTAGGAGGGTTTCTTTCCTACAGCTAGCACTTTTTGGAGGAACATGAAATATTTTTGGAGGAACATGAAATAGGATAGGTAAGCTTTTTGTTTCAATTGTCACAAGGATTTTGCACTTCCCTATGAGTGCTTGTGGGTGTCCCCCATAAGGGCTAAGAGTTGCACTAGTCAGTGTAAGCTCTGGTTGGCCTAGTATGGTCCATGATTCATAGGTCAAGATGTTAAAATCTGCTCCTTCATCAATCAGAGCATCGATAGTATGCTCTCTTTTTGCGGTGAGTTTGACCCTAAGATAAGCAGGTGGTACTATGTCTTCATCTTCCGGGTCTTGGCTTGTAAATTTAAGCCTTCTGATAGATGCCCTTGAGTTCTCGACTGCACGACCAGATGTGGATTCTCCACTACTGTCTTGGATCGTCAGTGCAGTGCTATTCAAGGTACATCTCTCGTCAAGAGTGTCATGTCTAGTCATCTTGGCATTTGTCGCTTACTGATGTTGCATTTCGCTCTGACTAGACATGGTATGAACACAATGTCTTTGTGTTCTAGTGATGTGGCCTTTTTGCCCTTGATGGCTAGATTGGTCCGTTGAGGTTCTAGGGTCTCTGTTTGTCTCTGTTCGGGTATGGGCTTTTGGCTGCTCTTTTGCACGTGAGAATCCATGCTCGTGTAGAGCCATTACTTCACTAGGGTCCAAGTTGGAAGACCTGTCACGGCGCGCGTTTTCTCTCCAACCTACTCGGGGGAGGTGTGGAGGGGGCAGAGCCCTCTCTGTGGGGGTCCGAGGGGGGCAGTCCCCCTGGCCCGCAGGGCCGTTACGGTAGACGCCATATGCAATTTGGAGGACCGTTTATAGCCAAATTTTGAACTACGTGCTCTAAATTTTAGCCCAGTGAGGATCTGTGATGTGCCTTTAGCTCTACGCAGTCTTTGGGGTCAATTTTGGGGTTTAGATGCGTCAAAATTTGTGTTCTAGACACGTGTCCGATTTTGACAATTTTTTGTCTGATTCTCAGATATCCGATTTTCAGGAGTTCGATTATCAGAATCGGACGTCCTATTTTGGGTTGGTCCGCCGATCGGCCCAGTGGTCCGATTTTGGTCACGTCTGATTCTAGGACTTAGATCAAAAAAGTGGTCCAATTTTCAAAGTGGTCCAATTCTGGGAATCGGATTGGACAGGGTGGTCCGATTTTGAGCTGGTCCGATTCTGACTGGTCCGATTCTGGACTGGTCCGATTCTGGACTGGTCCGATTCAGAACTAGTCCGATTGGTCCGATTCTGGATGGTCTGAGTGTTCGCGTCTGACAGGTTGGTCCAAGCGTCCGATTCTCAAAATCGGACGGGTTGGTCCGAGTGCCACATGGCACGTCCGATCGGGCTAGTCCGATTCTAGGAATCGGATAGTCCGACTCCCGAACTCGGGTGGTCCGATTCTGGGAATCGGACCACAGTGAGTTGGTCCGAGTGCGTCGGCGGCGGAGGGCGCGATTCCAGCTCGTTTGACCCCTCCTCGCTTTCTGGTGCACACAATCACCACAAACTTTCTAAATCTGATCAGGTCACTTATTGGGAAACATCAGACTCGCCTGGAGCAGCACGAATCACCGATGCCTAGGAATCGGGGCAGCGCTTCCTCGTCCTGTGAACCAAAAGTTCTCTCTCTCTCTCTCTCTCTCTCTCTCTCTCTCTCTCTCTCTCTCTCTCTCTCTCTCTCTCTCTCTCTCTCTCTCTCTCTCTCTCTCTCTCCCTCCCACACACAAGGCAAACCAAGGAACTGAGGTCTGCCATGGCCTCCCAGGCCTCTTAAGGTCCTTTCCGAGCACCACAGAACCTCACAGCTAGTTCCCCATCCTTGTCTCACCCAGAACTTGAATCTGGTCCCTCGTTTCCCTGTTTTAGCCTGTTATACAGCAACATAAAACCCTACTGTTTGCCTGTTTTTTTTTTCTTTTTCTTTGCTTTTTCCTACCCTAAATGCATCCAAATCACAAAATAAATACCTATTCTACTCCATTCCACAACATAAATCTCAGAAAGCAACAAATCTACTTACCAAGGAGATCGAATACCATCTTCAACCCCCTCGCTTCCTACCTATCTACCTCAAGCACCGGTTCGGGGAAAACCCCTTACTTTGATGCTCGATTCGAAGTGCACAAGCACTCAAGGCTTGAATCCGTTTGTCCCGGCAACGGAACCAAAATGTGAAAGCTTTCACTTAACCGCCAAGACCCACGGACCGCTTATTGTTTCAAGCGTTTCAAGACGAGCACTAATGGCTACCTCTCACATAACCGACGCGCCATCCATATCTATAGGTGTAGCGAGCTTACCTCCGTGCCATTCGAGTTACCTCCTCTCCCACGCACTCCGGTAGCTCCACGATCCAAGTGCAAGCTTCAAGCAAGCTCCATCCTCAAGCTCCAAGCTCCAAGCTCCATTGCCGCGAGCAAGACAAGAGAAGAGAAGAGAAGAGAAGAAGAGAGGAGAAGATGGAGAGCTTCTCCTCCTCGGTCCCTCACCCTCACACACTCACTCCCTCACACTCTCACACTCCCTCTCTCAAGCACAAGCTCAAGCAAGCAAGAACAAGAAAAAGAAGAAGAAGAGGAGAGCTACTTTTTGCCACACACAAGAATGAGCTTCTCATTCACTTTTCAACTTTATATACAAAACCCTAAATCCCTTTTGGGTGGTCAGCCCCTTTTTCCCCTTTTTACATGGCTGCCTAGGCCCTTTTTCCCATTGTCCTTCTATCTTCCTAGCTTCCTTTCCACCGCCCGTCTACATTTACAAATTGCACGGGTGAGAGCCCGGCGCTCTTTTACAAGATTTCAGGGTGCGCCTTTTTATTTTAAAATGCGCCTTTCCCCTTTTGCCTTTGCCTTGGACTTTTAAGGTTGCCCTTGTGCTTTTGGCCTTTTCTCCTTTTCTTTCTTCAGTCAGGCTACTTTTTTCCGCCTTTACCTTGCGTCTGTTCCACTTCCTTTTGCTTTCTTCGTGTTGGGGTTAACACTGGAGAAAAAATACTGGTAGTTGCAGATGCGGAGTCCAAACAAGACCCAAAAGCAGAAGATAGAAGCATCTACAACCACTACCCCCACCGCACTACCATTGTCTACAAACTACGATGACTATGTTCAGGAACTCCTATCACAACTAGAGAGGGCGAAAGAAGAAAATAAAATGGCTATTGCTAAGCTCGAGGCTAAAAAGGAGACTATGGCAGCCACCCAATTGGAAAGATCCTGCCAAGTGGTCATGTGTCAAAGAGAAACAAATGAGCTAAAGGAGGAGCTGAAGACCAAGGAAGGAGAAGAAGAAAGGTGGCAAGCTCACTTCTGTAGAAACACAAAACCTCATGAGCCTACAACACCATTATGACAAATCAGTAGCATTGTATAAAGACCTACAAAAGGAGAACGAAAAGATCCAAGATGCCGTAGAGGAGCAGCTAGCAGCAGCAAAAGAAAATGAGAGAAGAAGAAGGCACCAAAATCACATAGAAGATTTGGAAAAGAGGGTAGCCTCGGAGCTAGAAGAGCAAAAACGCTTGGAAAGAGAAATTGAGCAAAAACGCTTGGAAGAGCAAAAACGCTTGGAAAGAGAAATTGAGGAACATGAGAGGAGGCTAAGGGCATTAGCCCAAAGGCATGATGAGAGCCTGGAGGAAATGAAGAGAAGAGCATATGAATGGGTGGATATGAGTGAAGGAAAGGTGAGAGACTTGGTGAGTCAACTAGCCCTTGTAGAAGGCGACAAGGTGTTAGGAGAAAGCAAGGCAACAGTTGCACAAATAAGTTTGGAAGCCCAACAATGTACCTTCCTCAACACTCTCTTAGATGCCACCCAATCTGAAGAGGAGGAGGCTGTTGAATCATTAAGGGAAAAACTGAAAACTGCCCATAAGGCTTTGAAACACGGACTACACATCCAAGCACAAGCAGCAAGCCTTGAGAGGAAGTAGGGCTACAGGAGCACAGAAGAGAGGAAATGCAAAGGCCAGCTCAAGAGAAAGGGTCAAGCTTGGAAATGGGACAATAAGAGGAGGATCTAGTTCCACAACCTCCTTCCCCGCGACCAAAAGAGCAACAACAAGTGGATGCCCCTACTGCCAGAAAAGCCAAGCTAAAAAAGAAGAGGAAGCAAATGCTTGAGCTTACTCGAAGGAGGCCGCACAACCGACAGTTATGCTAGGAGTGCCCATCCGATCGAGAGAAGACTGCTTCCCAGTAAACTATAAGGTTAAACTTATATTCTGGGAGCAGAGAGAGAAAAACATGAGCTATTCGACTTTGATTTTCGATTCCCCACCAAATTGAGTAGGGTATTATTAACCAAGGTGGTGGAAGAGGTGATCGATGTCGAAAGGAGGCTGGGAGATAGGTGGACCTTTGAGAGAGAGAGAAATCCTACCCAATGGGGAACAGAGTCTCTAGACTACTAGGAAAACAAAGTCTATAAAGTACCTAAAATAGTAAAGGACTATGAGTGTCAACTGAAGTGGAGGAGGCGCATATGGAAAGGTAATGCTAATGCCTGGATGTCATTTTGCAACACCCTACCCTTCAAAAGAAATAACCCCGCTTTCATGCCATATCCAAGAAGGGTAGGAGTGGATTACAATCCCAACATCCATGGTCAATATGACTTCCACAGAGTATACAATGTCAATGCTACCAAGCCTAACAAAGCCCTTACTTTTACGCTACAAGATCTATACGACTCCATAGCCCACTTCCTCAACGAATTCACTTCATCCCTAGACCCAACCTTCTTGACTACATGTAATTATATTTGATAACTTACGGTACTATTGAAGCAAGAGCCTACATCACAAGAGTACCACCTATCGCCACTATTCTTTTATCCAAACGGCATAGATAGCTGCACTATGACTAGGTCGATGATGGGGGCTACCCTCCTCCCCTCTTTTTGCTTAGCTCTCTTAGAAGATATGAATGATAGCCACTTCACCCACTGCAATCATCCATTTCTTTCCACCACTCCAAATGGAAAGGGTAAAGTGTAGGACAAGAATGTTAATCGTAGCATTGTGTCTAGTAAGTCTAGTATCAAGATTAAGGAGATTAATGTAGTGCATCCTAATATATCGATGATATTATCTTGGAAGCTGCTTCTTTGGATGCTTCAAAGTTAATTGATGCTTTGTCAAGATATACTTAGTGTTAGTTGATAGATTCAAGGGATTTCTTTCATGTGACTCCTCATAGAGAGTGGTTTCACTCCTATCGTAGAATGGCTGGATCTATCTATTTGGATAGTGACTTGGTATTGGATATAGTTGGTATTGTTGATGTCTAGCTGCGTTTTGGTTCAAGTAGCATATTCACTCTTCATGATGTATCTCAATACCAACTTTCAGGAAGAGCCTTATCTATGTTGGCACCTTGGATTATGAAGGTTTTGTTATCTCTTTTGGTGATTCCTCATGGAAGATTACCCGTGGGAATCTTGTTATTGTACGTGGTGCTAAGTTTAGTACCCTCTATCCTTTGCTTACATCTAGATCAATTGACCATGTTTTGGTTGTGATTGCAGTTCCATATGTATCTCTTTGGCATCGTCGCCTTTAACACGTCTTTGAAAGGAATGAAAATGCTTACCAATTCGCAGTATACTCTATCCCTAGACTATAAGTGTTTTGAGTCTTGTGATCATTGTTTATATGGCAAGCAAACACGTAGTATGCATAAGAAGTCTGGCATTAAGAGCATGGGTGAGCCTTTGGCTCTTGATTATTCAGATGTACGTGGTCCTCTACCCTTTCAGTCCACTAGGTGATGCAAAGTACTTTGTCATATTCATTTATGATTACTCGTATGAGGTCCAAGCTTATCTTATTAAGCAAAAATCAAATGTTTTGTCTACCATCTAGTGCTAACTTGCTCTTATTGTGAATCATTTTGGGTATAGGCTGAAATATCCAAGGTCAAATAATGGAGGTTAATATGTCTCAAAAGCTTTTGAGAATTTTTGTGATGTGTAGGGTATTAAGCATCAGTTAACCACCCCCTACACCCCTCCCTAGAATGGTATTGCCAAATGCATGGACATGATGATTTAGGAGAGAGTCTCGAGTGTGCTTAGCCAGGCAGGCTTCCCACAGCACTTTTGGACTGAGACAATTACTATTGTTGTACACTTGATTAATCGATCCCCTTGCATTGTTATTGATTATCATGTTTAGAGGAGATATGGATTGGAAAGCCTCCATCATATGATCATTTGCACATCTTTGGTTATGAGCCATTCTACCATGTTACCAAGGATAAGCGCAATAAACTAGATCATAAGTCCATGAAATGCATCTTTCTTGGTTATGGGGATCTAGGTGAGATGGCTATCGCCTATGGGATCTACATGCTTGCAAGGTTATTTGCAGCCATGATATCATTTTCCATGATAAAAATATGCATAAGCAGCCTGAAAAGGTGACTGAGATATGCATGGTGATCTTTCAAAAGGAGACTTCTACTCCCATACAACGAACTAGACAACCTACACAATAGTTGATACTCCATTAGCCCTGTTGTGCAGGATCAACCTACTTTAAGATGCTCTACTAGAGGCAGACATCAGCCTAAGCGCTTTACACCCTTCACGGATTATGTTATGGTGATAGCTGTAGGCGAGCCTCTCTCTTAGTGATAAGAACATGGGACAAAGCTATGTAGTCAGACTAACCATATGTGGGAAACAGTTCCTTTACCTGGTGACAAGAAGGCATTGCCATGAAGTGTGTATACAAGTTGAAAAGTATCCCTAGATACCTCAAGCCTGCTTATAAGGCCAAATTGGTAGCTAAGGATAGGAATATGGTGTTGACTTCAATAAAGTCTTTTCTCATGTGGAAAATGATTGGTACTAGCATTCACTTCTCAATTAGACCTTTATTAGATGGATATAAATATGGCTTTTTTACATGGGGACTTATATGATGAGATCTATATGCAATAGCCTAAGGGCTTTGAAGAAAAAGGCAAGGATCACCTAGTGTACAAGTTGAGAAAGAGCCTTTATGGCCTTAAGTAGGCACCTAGGGAATGGTACAACAAGTTTGATGCTTTTATGCACTCACAATGATATAGCCATAGTACTATGGATCCATGTTTATACACAAAGAAGGCTCATGATGGTAGCCTTATGATTTTGGTACTCTATATGGACAATATGCTTATTGCTAAGAGAGCTCATGATGAGTTGGATGCATTGAAAACTCAGCTCAAGAATATCTTTGAGATGAAGGACATGGGACAAGCCTCGCACATTCTTGGGATGTGCATCATGCACGATTGCTCTTAGGGGCTCCTTTATCTATCATAGGAGTATATCCAGAAAGTACTTGAGTGGTTTCATATGCAGGATGGTAAGCCTATTGGTTGTCCTCTACATTCTCATGTAAAGGTTACTCAAACCGATTGTCTGTAGTCTGTGACTGTAGTCTGAGGAGCAGAAGGCTGAGATGGCTAAGATTCCTTATGCATCTATCATGGGTAGTTTGATGTATGCCATGATAGCCACTCGTCCTTATGTAGCATTTGTAGTGGGAGTTGTGCCATGCTATATGGCTACACATGCAGACGACATTGGGATGCCTTCAAGGGTATCATGAGGTACCTAACGGGCACAACAGCTATGTGCATATGTTATGGTGGCCAAGATATAGAAATCATGGGGTACACTAACTCTAATTATGTAGGATATGCAAATAGTAGAAAGTCCACCTCTGGCTATATCTTCACCTTTGCTAGGAGTGTTGTTTTTCTTGGATGTCTAGGGTGCAAAAATGCATGGCCCTCTCCACTACTAAGGCCGAGTATGTTATTGCCACTAAGGCTTGGAAGGGCTCTTTGATTAGGACTTCTAGTGTGCTAGACCTTGGTTTACTAAGTGTGGTCCCTACACTCTATTCAGAGTCCATGAGTACTATCCAGTTAGCCAAATAAGAATCGACCGATCTTCCATGCGAAGATGAAACACATTGAGGTGCATTGAAAAGTCTCTTAGCAGAAGAATTTTTCCTTCCTTAGGAAGTTGATGGGCATCAGATGAGATTATATCTTTCCTCATCCTATTGTGCATATGTGCATTTGTACTTTTCACTTTTTTCTTGGTCTATCCTCATTAGGGACCCATTTTCCTTTAAGTGAGAGGTTGTTGGAAGTAAACGCAATTGTTTCTATGTGTCTATCTACTCATATATTACTACACTAATAGTACCCACACACCTGTACACTATAGGTGGCAGGTGTCCATTATTGTCACTTCATTCTTTATTCTTTCAGTGACATTTTTTCAAGAATCGCGTGTTGCACGAGGAGAAGCTCACTCAAGAGACAAGAAGAGAGATGGAGGCCAAAACCTTTTCTTGCTAGTTTCTTCTTCTTCTTCCACACACTTTACAATATACACCAAGTATAGATAAGATACAATATAAAGGAAAGTGGCCTACTAAGTCTCAAACAATGCATAATCGACTACACTAGTCGACTGGTGCTATAACTATGCCAGCTTGTAAATAGGTGTAACAACCTGAATATAATAAGTAATGAGTCAGTGGCCATGTGAGAGTCATAATGACCATCGACGTGCTAAGTGTAGACATGTGGACCCATCTAACCAGGCGGTCCATCATTAATGTCCGCATGTGTTGAGCTTGTCATCTCAACACTCCCCCTCAAGCTCAAATGATTGCTCTACAACTACAAGTAAGCTTTGAAACTTTTGAAGCTTCTCTGTACCCAATGCCTTCATGAAGATGTCAGCTATCTGATCATATGTGCTAACATACACCAAGTCAATCTCACCTACTAGTACCTTCTCTCTCACAAAGTGGTAGTGTACCTCAATATGTTTTATCTTGGCATGGAACACAAGGTTCCTAGCCAACTGTATATTGCTCATGTTGTCACAATAAATGATAACTGGACCTTTCACCTGCACATCTAAATCAGCCAATAAATTTTGTATCCATACTACCTCACATGCTGCAACAGTAGCACCTCTATACTCAGCCTCTGTACTCGACAAAGCAACTGTAGATTGCTTTTTGCTGCTCCAAGCAACTGCTGCACTACCAAGAGAGAACATGTATCCACTGCTGGTAGATCTTCTATCAGACATACTACCAGCCCAATCTGCATCTATGTATCCAAACACCTGTACATCTGTACCTGCCTCATAGAAAAGTCCATAATGTAATGTGGACTTCACATATCTCAATATGCGTCTGGCTGCATCCAAATGTGGCTTTCTAGGTACTTGCATAAACTGACTCACAAGACCAACAACGTAGCTCAAGTCTGACCTTGTAATGGTCATGTAGATCAAACTCCCCACTATCCTCCTGAACATACTAGGGTCTTCTATCTCATCCCCAACAACAGCACTCAACTTTACATTCTCCTTCATCTCAAACTTCTTCTTCAAAAAGTCCTTGACTTCAGCAATCCCACTATCACTATCACCTGTAATAATCAAGTCATCCACATAGATGACTATGATGACCAAACCTGCATCTCCCTTTCTCACATAAAGTGAGTGATCAACATCAGAATCATAAAAGCCAATATTGACAAGATACTCTCTGATCTTGTCAGACCATGCTCTAGGTGCTTGCTTGAGCCCATAAAGCGCCTTCTTCAACCTGCACACATACGTGGAATGCTCTAAATCTTCATAACCTGCTAGTTGATGCATATACACTTCTTCCTGCAAATCACCATGCAAGAAGGCATTCTTCACATCCATTTGCTACAACCTCCAACCTTTGGCTCTGCCAAAGCAATCACACATCTGACAGTTGCCATCCTAGCAACTGGACTGAAGGTTTCATCATAATCTATGCCATATGTCTGGGCATAGCCTTTTGCAACCAACCTAGCTTTGTACCTACTAATAGAACCATCTGCATTGTGCTTAATCTTATAAACCCACTTACATCCAATAGCTTTCTTGCCCTTTGGCAATGATACTAGATCCCAAGTCTTATTGGCCTCTAATGCAGCCATCTCCTCATCCATTGCTGCATCCCAATGAGTATGACCAACAGCATCTTCAAAACAAGTGGGCTCAATATCCTCAACTAGTTTCACCATATAAGCATAATGGTGAGCTGCATAACCTTCAAAACCAAATCTTTTAACAGGATATCTAACCTTGCTAGATCTGTGTACCACCAGATCACTCAATGGAGCCTTTACATTATTATGAGCTCTCTGTACACCTGGTGTCCTGACAGAAGGAATACCAACCTCGTCATCTAAGTCTCCGAGCCACTGGAGTCTCCATCAAGAACTGCATCAATGCCATCTGACACTTTATTCTTTCCTTTGTCTTTACCTATAGTGCTACTAGATGCACCTAAAGATGTAGAGCTACTCCTTAGTCTCCCAGACCAAGGACTACCAGATGATGTCTTGGTCCACTAAGAGTATGTGATTCTTGCTTTTTAGCCTGCACATGAGTGTCATGATCATCATCATCATCCAATGCATCACCACTAGATGCATACCAACTGCTCATTTCATCAAAGATGACATCCCTGCTCACTCTGAACTTACATGTGACAGGGTTATAACAACGATACTCTTTCTACTCTAAAGAGTATCCAATAAAGACACTTTTTCTGCCTTTGGATCAAGCTTCTTCTGTAGCTCATCTGGCACATGAACATATGCAACACAGCCAAATACCTTCAAGTGTGATACATCAAGATTCTTGCCAATAAAGCATTCTTCAGGAGTCATCCCATGAACTGCAACTGTGGGAGTTCTATTCATAATATAAACAGCAGTATGAACAGCCTCAGACCAAAAATGCTTAGGGATATTCTTTTCAGCCATCAAGGCATGTGCAACTTTTGCAATATGCCTGTTTTTCCTTTCTGCAACCCCATTTTGCTGTGGGGTATACCTGCATGTGAACTGTCTCTTTATCCCATGAGAGCTCATAAAATCACTGGACTCATTCGAGAGGTACTCTCCCCCTCCATCTGACCTCAAGCACTTTACTTTCAAGCATGTTTCTCTTTCAACTGTAGTCTTGAAAGTTCTAAAGTGCTCAAATGCTCTTCGCTCTTTTCCTTCATAAAATATACCCATAGCTTTCTAGAACAATCATCAATGAATGTGACAAAGTATGAACTGCCTCCAAGAGATACATTTTGTGTAGGCCCCCAAATGTCTGTATGCACAACATCAAGGATATTTCTACTTACATATCTGTCATGTGAAAAGGATTGTCTTGCCTGCTTACCAAACTGACATGCTTCGCATACCTTATGAAATTCTGCAACTCTAAATGTAGGCAAACCTGTAACCAACCCTTTGGACTGCATTAATTTTAGCCTTTGTACATTTGCATGTCCAATGCATTTGTGCCAAATTTCAATATCTGCAACAACATCTTTTCCTTTAGCATACATAGCAGCATTCATAGTAGGAATTCCAGCATCTAGAGTAAACATACGTCCAACTCTACTTCCCTTTGCTACCAACCTGCACTTGTCATTGAAGTCTTCTACTAAGCAACCCTTTGCATTAAATCTGACTTGCAGCCCTTGCTCCCTACCATTTGACCGACTGACACCAAGTTCTTTGTAATAGATGGCACATGTAATACATCTGAAAGACTCTTTCTCTTACCATCATGCAAGGACAAGGAAACTTTTCCAATGTGTGAAATTGGGTGGCATGAATCATCGCCCGTCTGCACATAACCTGCATTTTGCAAATCCTGCATCTCTCCAAACCATTCTGCATGGCTGGTCATATGATTGGATGCACTTGAATCAACATACCAAACATTATCATGTGTTTCCTTTCCTGTAACATCATTCAACATATGCTGCATAACAAACAGACGTTCATTTTTGTCTTCATTCTGTCGTGAAGACGATGCGTAGTTTCCTTGCTGCAACTTACCACTGCAAATATCATCTTTCTTAGCATAACATTGGGCTGCAATATGACCTGTTTTGCCACAGTATTGACACACAATACCAGAGTTGTTAGAACCTCTATTCTGTCATCCACCTCTTCCCCTAAAGCCCCCCCTACCTCTAAAGTTACCACGACCTCCTGATACCTGCATATCGCCAAATTGCTGATTCAATCTGTTTTGCTTGTTGTCACTACCACGTCTTGTACCACAGCCTCTTGAAGAGAACCCGCCACGTCCCCTTCCTGAACTCGAGTAGAAAGCTTGGACCTGTTCACCACTTCTTTCAAATGTCTCACTCTGCATGTTGATCTTTTCAGTGATCATAAGGGAGATCTACTCATGGAAATCTGGAAATGGCTTTCTGACATATACGGAAGTTACAAAAGACTTCCAAGCCTTTTCATTATTAAGTCCACCCAAGGTAGATGACACCAAATCATCATCATCGGGCATTGCATCAATCGCTGCCAAGGCATCTGCAATGCTCCTTACCTTCAGTGCATACTCATTGATAGACATCTTCCCTTTCTTCAATGTATTCAACTCTTGTTTGAGTTGAATCTTTTGTGCCTTTGTATTTACGAAAAATATACTTTCAAGTATGGTCCAAGCTGCATATGAATTCTCTTCATTTCTAATATGTCCCAGCATATTATTGTCAATTACTGCAGACATCCAGTACATGACCTTTTTGTCTTTTGCATTCCATTCCTTTCGTGCCTTTGTCTCTTCTGCAGTTGGAGGATCACTCACCTCTGGCTCCTTTTCTTCACCTGAAACAAACTCATAAAGGCCTTTTCCGATAAGGAAGTTCGTGACACAAAACTTCCATGAAGGGTAGTTGTTCTTGTCGAGCTTCTCAATGATGGGGTTTCCACTGTTCTTTGTCATTATCACCAAACTAATACCAAACAGCAAGCAAATCTTATGCAACCCTCGACCTGTAGTGCACAGCAATACACCAGACAGCCTTTTTCACTGTCTGCTCAACAATACATGCAATATGCGACCAGTTTGTAGATAAACCTTTTGTTTATTCGCCGCTAAACACCTTTGAACTTACATATCTAAAATTTGTAACCTATGCACCTGTATACGGCAGACACAACTGAAATCGCAGGGTATCTCAAACTGTTGTCTGCAACCTTGTGGCTCTAAAATGGGGTCTGAAACAGCCTCAAATGCCCAAAATAACTATGGGAAAGCCCTAAGGGGGACTTGCTCAAGATGCTACACCAAACACACACAGAATGCACAAGGAGAATGTATACGTGATGTATTTTGGACACTTGAATGCTATGACCTCTATGCATTGAGATTCCTTTACTACTTTGGATACTCCATATTTTCTCTAGGGGAAGTACTTGGTATTTTCATCATAAAGACTAGTTCCTTTGAGTCAGTGGAGACTCTCTTATGCTTTATTGGTTTATGCATATATTGTCACTATAGAGGTTTATGACTATAGATTGATTTGCCTTTGATATGGACACCTTACATCTATTATTCTCAGTGGATTGTTAGTGTTGGATACATGCTTGGTATGCATCTATGTACTTGATACCTTGGATGTTTTGATAGTCTTTGGCACTCAGTGGTTTATGCTTTGACTTTACACTATCAATTGCATTGTACATCCTCATTGCTACCCAAATTATTCTAGTAGTGGGAGCTTACTCTTTTGCATGTTTTCCTATAGTTACATATTCATTTCATACAATAGTTTTTATGCATTGCTAGTTGAAAATTAGTTTTGAGCCATTTGCTTGAGAGCAAATACCTGTATTCAACACTCTAGTGCTTCCTACTTGTCAACAAAATTGTATTAGCTCCATCTTTCTCCCACTGCATGCTTTTTGGCTTGGTTTTAGGGTTGATTTGCTATTATTACAATATCTCTTATTCTCTTTATTTGGAAAACATAATGATAGATTATTTAAATGCTTCGAATGACAATGCTATCTTCAACCTAGAAAAGTTGGATGGTAGTAACTTCCAGTATTGGAAGACTCAGATTTGGTAGGTATTGTTGTAAAATAAGCAATTCAAGCTATTGAAATTACAGGGCATCAAGCAAAAACTTTGTGATGTAGATGTTTGGGAAGATCTTGATGAGCTATGTAGGTCTACCATTATTTTTTCATTATGAAATATGTATATTTCAATGTCATTGAGATTGAGGGTTGTGATTATATATTATGAAAAAAGATTTGTGATTTTTATGATAATCAAAGTCCTGCAACATAGTTATATTGGCTTAAGAAACTCATGGACCTTTGTATGAAGGCAAGGATATCTGTGTCTTCTCAATTATGTGTGTTCGTTCCATTTTCAATTAACTTACTTCGTAGGGCCTTAAGTTTGAGGAGAATGCCAAGTCTTTTTTCTTGCTTGTCAGATAGCTTGAGTCTTGGAATACATCCCACATTGATATGAGTGCAAACCCTCCTAAAGATGGATTTTAACTCATGAATATAGCGAGTTCATGTAGCTTGAACATTTCATGCACTTATAGTGAAATGTAGACATGGTGTTTATGGGAATAATAATTGTGGTAGAGACTCATAGCCTAACAGGGGCAAGTCTAAGTCTTGTGGGTAATCACACAATAAGTCTCGTGGTCCTAAGTCCTCTCTTACTTATCATTAGTGTGGATAGCAAGGTCACATAAAGCTGCAATTCCATAATATGTACAATGATAGGTGCAAAAAAGGAAAAGAAAAAGCACAAGATAATACCAAATATTATGATGATCACATCTTTGTTCCTAAATTCGGTGTTGAGATAGAAGAGATAAATACTTTGCAGTATAGCTCTGATGATCACATACTTACTGCTTCATCATTGATTCTACTCAACTACTTGATATTTAGTTTGCTTATTCTTAATGTTGGCTTCTTGATTTGGGGACTTCTTTCCATGTTACCCTTCATCATCAAGTAAATTTATGCCTATCACACCAGTACAAGTCTAGTCAAAGTGGGTGATGATCATGTATGCAACATTATTGGCATAGGTGATGTGAGATTGCAGTTTGATATTACTAGTACTCTATTTATGCTTCATGATGTACATTGTGTCCTGACTTTCACTAAAAGCCTTATTTCTTTTGGATAGTTAGATGATGACAAATACCATGTCTCCTTCAGTGATTTTACATGAAAGATTATACATAGCAACCTCATTTTTACTAAAGGATCCAAGGTTGGTAGCCTATATCCCTTACTTGTAATTGGATTCATTGATCATGTTTTGGCTATGATTGACCTTTCACATGTATCTCTTTGGCATTGTCTTCTTGGGTATATGGTCCTTTAAAGGAATGAATGTACCTACGCAGTTGCAGTACTTGTAGCGTCTTGACTATTCATGTTCTGATTCTTGTGATCATTGTTTATAGGGTAGGAAAACTTGTAACTCGTATAAAAATTTTGGTTTTACGTACGTGGGTGAGCCATTAGATCTTTTTCATTCAGATGTTTGTGGTCCAGTCCCATGCCCTATCAATCATTAGGTGGTGCTAAGTATTTTGTCACCTTTATTGATGATTATTTGCATAAAGTTTGGGCTATCCTATTAAAAGCAGAAGTCAAAGATGTTAGCTACATTTCATAATTTTTTGCTATGGTTGAGAACTGGTTTAGGCATAAACCAAATACGTACAATCTAACAATGGGGGTGATATATATCTCTAAGGCTTTTAAGCAATTAAGTGATGAGAGGGGTATTAAGTGTCAATTGACTATCCCATATATTCCACCCTAGAATGCCACTGCAAAGTGCATGAATATGACTATTTAGGAAAGAGTCTACACTATGCTTATAGTTAGACAAGCTTACCACAATACTTTTGGGCTAATGTAATTATTTATATTGTTCATTTGATTAATAGATCCCCATGTACTGCTCTTAGTGCTAGAGTTGCAGAGAGGAGATATAGTTTGGGAAACCTCCCTCATATGCACACTTATGAGTCTTTGGATGCGAGGCTTTTTACCATATTTACAAAGATAACCATAATAAGTTGGATCCAAATTCTGTCAAATGCATCTTTCTTAGATATGGAGATGCATGTGAGATGGGCTACTATCTTTGGGATCCATAGGCTCAAAAGGTTATCCACAACCTTGATGTTATCTTCCATGAAGATAAGATGCATATGAGAACAAAGTAGGTGATTGAGATATGCAGGGTGATCTTTTAGGAGGAGCCTCATGTCATAGTACAACTAGATCTAGTGAGACAGCTTGATGTACTTGTTGAAGTAGTAGTTTAGGATCTATCTATCGTGTAGGATCATGATATTGGATAGAGAGGACATGCGGTACAAGCCCTACAACTAGTTTTGATATGCTCTTCTAGAGCTTCATGTCCTCCTAATTGCTATAAGACCTCTATGGATTATGTCATGGGGATAAAATCTATTAAGCCACTTACCTATTAGGAGGCTATGCACATAGGTGATTCTCATTCTTGGGAGAGAGCTATATAGTTTGCGTTTGATTTGCCACAAAAGAATTGTATGTGGGATTTAGTTTCCTTCCCTAATGTAAAGTGTGCATTGCCATGCAACTGGGTGTATAAGTTGAAGAGTGCCCCTAGTCACCCTAAATTAACATATAAGGTCAGATTGGTTGCTAAGGCTTTAAATAGAAAAAGGAAGTTCATTTTGATGAGATATTCTCTCTTGTTATCAAGATGACTACCCTATGCTTAGCATTGGCCTTGGTTGCTCACTTAGATTTGGATATTAATTAGATGTATATTAAGTCATATTTTCTACATTGTGACCTATATGAGGACATTTATATACAATAGCCTAAGGGTTTTATGGAAAGAGAAAGGGAACACCTATTGTGAAAATTGAAGAAGAGTCTTTATGGACTTAAGTAGGCACTTAGGGAGTGGTCCCATAAGTTTGATGCTTTCATGCATTCACAATGGTATTTTTGCAATAATATGGATCCCTATTTATACATAAAGAAGACATGTGATAGTAACCTTATTATCTTAATGCTTTATGTTGATGATATGCTTGTCACAGAGCAGGGAGTGCTCATGCTCAGTTGGATGGTTTAAAGACTTAGCTTAAGAAGATATTTGAGATGAAGGACATGGGACATGCCTCACACATACTTGGTATGCACATTATGCACAATCGCTCTAAGGGACTTCTCCCCCAGTTGTCCCAGAAGGAGCACATACACAAAGTAATTGAGTGATTCTATATGTAAGATGGTAAGCCTATTGTCTATCCTTTACCTTCTCATGTAAAGGTTAGTAGTCATGCCAATTGTCCAAAGTTAGATGATGAGAGAGTCGAGATTTCCAAGGTTATATGTGGATCCACAATGGACAGTTTGATATATTCCATGATAGCCACTTGTCTTGACATAGCATTTGTAGTGGGAGTTGTGGCACATTATATATCTATACTAGGTAGACAACATTGGGACAGGATGAAGGGTATCATGAGATACCTTAAAGACATAGCAGATGTATGCATTTGCTATGGTAGCTAGGATACATGAGTCATGGGTTACACTAACTCAGATTATGCTGTGAATACACAAACAATAGAAAGTCTACCTCTAGCTATGTCTTTACCTATGCTAAAGGTGTTATTTGTTGGATGTCTAGGGTGCAAGAATGCATGGCCTTGTCTACTATTAAGGTAGAGTACATTGTAGCCACTAAGGCTTGCAAGGAGGCCCTATGGTTAGATTGCTTGGTTGTAGATCTTGGTATGATTACGACTTCTATACTGCATTTAGATTTGATGAGTGCCATTCCATTGTCCTATAATCCAGTATTCCATGCAAAGACAAAGCACATTGAGATACACTATCACTTCATTAGAGAGGTGGTAGAAGATAAGTCCATTAAGCTTGTCAAGGTACCTATAGATATGAGTCCTTCAAATCTGCTCACTAAAATTTTCCTAGTGAAATGATATGCCTTCCTTAAGAGGTTGATGGGTGTAGGATGAGATGATGTCTTACCTCATCCTATTATACTCTATGTATGTGTTGTATTTTTTCTCTTTTTTTTTAAAAAAACCTCACTAAGGCACATTCTACTTTAAATGGGAGGTTGTTGAGGGTTAAAGGTCATTTATGCCTAGCCGCCTATATTTACTTGTATATAGATCTACACACATGTACATTGCAAGTGGCGAACACCCATCACTACCACTTCATTCTTTATTCTTTTAGTGACAAATAGAATAAGGGAAGCTAGGTTACACATTGCAATTGTTGGAGTTTCCACATATCAGTCTCTCTCTTCTTGCTTGAACCTCTGTAGCTCTTGCTCTCTTCTTACTTTCATTCATGCTTCCACCTTTTTCTCACCTTTCAAATCTCCTCATATTCTTTCACGTGTTTTTGTCGACATTTGCATTGATGACATTCATGCTATCATGCTACAATGCATGCTATTTGGGGCAACAAGGGGTTGATAAATGTAGTACTGTCTAGCCCTTGGTAGGCATGTGGGAGTTCTAAGAGGGAATGCCTTCATGGCTATCACCTTTCTATCCTATCATTTATGGGACTTTTGGTTGGCCTACAAGGTGTTCTCTAGGCCTTCAAGGCAGCAGACACTTACAAGATCATAGCCACAAGTGAGACCCAAGAGGGGGATTTTGCCCCTACCGTCAAGACATTCCTTTTGTCCTAGATCATCTTCATGCTCTTGATGCTGGCCTAGGGCATCCTCATGTTGTTGATGTTGGCATGAAACACATTCATCCTTCTCATAACTATTGAGTTCCAACACTCACCATCCCTACATCACATTGAAAATTTCACCAACTTCGTCACTGCCCTCATTAGCATTGTCACCAGCCTCATCTCCTCGTACAATGCCATTGTCAATGTCTTGGCCTTTGACGCCAACCCTTTCTTCACCCTCTCCATCAACAAATTTGGCCTAATTGCCAACCCCAAATAAGAAAAGAAGAATGAATCCTCTACTCCTTTGATTTTTTTTAATAAAATGATGCAAGAAGGAGAAAAACCCCTTTTTCTTATGAGCCATACATAGTTTTAGTTATGTCTTTCTTTCTCAAACACATCTACAAAACTCTTTTATTGTTCTCATCTTTTCACATCCCTTATCTCTCTCTCTCTCTCTCTCTCTATGTGTGTTCTATCTTCTTTTTGTCCTTCCATGTCTTCTTCCTTCAATTTCTCTTTTCTTTTTTCTTTTCCTCCTACTCCCTCTTCTATTTCATTGATCCATTGGTATTATGGGCACCAATGATTCTATCATTGGAGCTTACACTACCTAGTCCACAAATTGTTGCCGGCTCAAAAATCAAACCTACTCAATCATTCATTACTAGTGTGATGTTGTAGACACCATTCGTCAAATGTAGCCCTTCACTACTACATGTGTGGTAACAAATTGTTGCTCCACTTTGCACACCCTCTCAAACCCTCTCCTCAAACACCACCTTCCCCAACCCCATGCACCACCCCATGTCACTCCCTTTCCACATAAATTGCTTGTCCTCAATTTTGCCTTGCACTTGCATTTTAAATGCTATGCACTTTATCACCCAATCCAAGGGGGATGGCGCCAAGGGCAAAGGGGTTGTAAGCTAGATCAAGGGTTTGCTAAGCTTGGGAGGTTGTCCATTGGGCAAGGAGGGTGCTAGAGAGGGAATCACTCAGACTCAAAGGAGGTTGAGACTTGGGGAGTAAATTTCTTGAATGTGAGCGAGGATTAGATTTGAGAAGAGGGTGCTACCAAAGCTTGGGATGATGGGGTTGATGAAGATGTCACCTTCAAGAAAGTGGGTAAAGAGAAAACAAACAATTGCTTCATCTTTCCCTCTCATATTGACTTTTCCCCTCTCTTTCTATTCCTTAAATTTCATGTTGGGATAAATGCCAGTGTGGTCTGCCACCCATCTTACTCACTAGCTACATATGTAAAGACTCATTCTTCAATCTTTGAGTGATAAGAAAGTAAGACGTTGCTCAAAAAAGAGCTATTGGAGACCCCACAAATATGGCATTTGTGTGTGTGTGTGTGTGTGTGTGTGTGTGTGTGTGTGTGTGTGTGTGTGTGTGTGTGTGTGTGTGTGTGTGTGTGTGTGTGTGTGTGTGTGTGTGTGTGTGTGTGTGTGTGTGTGTGTGTGTGTGTGTGTGTGTGTGTGTGTGTGTGTGTGTGTGTGTGTGTGTGTGTGTGTGTGTGTGTGTGTGTGTGTGTGTGTGTGTGTGTGTGTGTGTGTGTGTGTGTGTGTGTGTGTGTGTGTGTGTGTGTGTGTGTGTGTGTGTGTGTGTGTGTGTGTGTGTGTGTGTGTGTGTGTGTGTGTGTGTGTGTGTGTGTGTGTGTGTGTGTGCGTGCACGTGCGTGTGGTGCGTGTGCGTGTGTGTGCGTATGCATGTGCGTGCAATCTCCATTCTCCTTGCAAGTCCAACAACTAATATTTGACTGGGAGGGAGTCTCTAGTCAACACCATTAACAAAATTCTTCATAGTCTCCATTTTAGATGAGATTTGGCATGCATGACAAGGTTGACAATATTCTCTAGAGCTCATATTAGGGCTCAATCTACTCATCTTTCAATCTAATGTCATTTAATGCTCCATTTTTTAATTGCAAATATTGCACAATTGTTTCATCTTCTTTTGCAATTTTGCACATGTTATTTAGAACCTACATAACATGTATAGCCTTATAGTGTCCACTGTAAAGATATTGTATATAAGTTATCAGTATTGATAATTAATGAACTAATTGCTAGAAACAATCAGTTTTAAGTTGTTTCTTGTTTGACACAGGTTGCATATTATAGATTTCATACTATTTGAGTTTACTATCACACCGCTACTATATACACTAAGTATTATTGGAGGAGAGACTTTGACGTATGTGTTGTAGTGATTTGTGAGCTACATGTATTGTCATATTGGTACACATATTTTCCTGTGAATGAAAAAGAACATTGTTCTTTGATGTACTAAAATGGTTTTAGGGAGATCAATCTTCTAGTATACTTTTGAACAGTTGGATGCTCTTCTGATGCTATATTTTTTGAGGTAGTATTTATATCGTAATACAATGTTTTGACTATGTACAGTGATTTTACAACATTTGGATAGTGATATATGCATTATTGCTAAACAATCAAGTGATAGCTTTGTGATATAGCTCATTGATTTTCTAGTTACTATCACTTGATACTTACTTGTTATTTTGCACAAAGGGCTTCATCATCTGCAATGTACAGGCAATCATATAATATCAAAAAGTTTGATGGTACCACCTTCAATTTGTAGAAGAAGCAAATCCAAGATGTCCTTGTTTAGAAGAAGCATTTGAGACCTATAAGAGACATGGATGCGAAAACCAATATATATGTTTGAAGATGATTAGTTAGAGCTTGATGAATTGGCCAAATCCACTATTAAGCTATATTTGGCAAAATCTGTGTATTTTACAGTTGTGAATGAGACCACTATATATCACTTATTAAAGAAGCCATGTGATACTTATAAGGAAACTACCTCTAATAAAGTCTATCTCATGAAAAAGTTGTTTGAGTTGCAAACAAAGAAGGGCTCTACTATCACCTCCCATCTTAATGAATTTAACATCGTATGTAGTTGAAGCTCGAAGATGAGGTTAAGGTAATGTTTTTGTTGTGTTCCTTCCTACATCATGGGACACTAATTTAGCTCCAAATGGTGAATCAAAGTTTAATGATACTATGGATAATTTATTAGTTGAAGAGATATACAAAAGTCCATGGACCAAGACACAAATGGTCAGTCATTGACAACTTAGGAAGAAAGAGATAGAAAATAGTACAAAGGTAAGAACTAGAAGTATGGAAGGTCATGCGACAAACCTACGTCCAAGAAAGACATTGAATGCTTCTATTTTGGTAAATCATGTCATATCAAGAAGGACTATCGTAAATGGAAGAAAGAGAAAAAAGATAAGAAGAAGGAGGATAAGGATGCTAATAGAAAAGAAGGTAAAGTTGAAGAAATAAATGCAATGGTAGTGCATAATTATGATGGTAAAGTGCTATTTACTTCTGCTCTTCATACACATATGCTAGTTATGGTAGATCAACAACTAGTTTAAGATTGGACACATGTTGCTTGAGATTCACACCTCTTTTTATGTGACTCCTCATAAGGAATGGTTTTGTTCATATGAGAGTATAGCAGGCATGGATCAGTCCATCTTGGTAATAACTATGTATTTTTATATTTGGTGCAAGTGATGTACAATTTTCTTTTTAGAATGGGTCTCCTTTTACTCTTTCAAATATATGCCATGCACTCAAGCTTTCTAAGAGCTTGATATCTATCAGTTAGCTAGATGACTTGGGATACTCTACCACTTTTGGAAGTCAATCATGAAAAGTCGAGTAGGGATCATTTGTTGTTGCTAAAGGAGCCAAATATGGCACTTTGTATCCCCTTTACATATCTTCGATAAAAAATCATGTAATTCTAGTAATTGAATAATCAAATGTACCTTTGTGGCACCACCGGTAGGAACATATATCCAAAAAAGGAATAAAAATGCTATCTCATTTGGGTCACTTGCATTCTCTTGATTTTTTTAATCTTTCTATTTATAAGCATTGTGTATACAAAAAGTATTCATGTTTAGCCCATACGAAAAACTTGAACAAAAAAAGGAGTGAGCCAGTTGACTTAGTGTGTAACCCAATATATGTGGAGCCATGCCTACAAAATTTATAGGGGGTGTCCTATTTTATCACATTCATTGACAATGCAACTAGGAAAGTGTGGGCTTTCATTATGGATAGGAAAGATGAGGCTTTGTCTTATTTTTATACATTTCTAGCACTTGTAGAAAATCAATTTGGTGAGAGACTTAAGTGTCTAAAAAACTAATAATGGTGGAGAATATGTCTCTCATGAGTTCATAAATTTTTGTGAAGTACATGGGATAAAAAGGGAACTTAGTGCACTTGGTAATCATATCCAAAATGGTATTACAAAGTATATGAATAGGATGATAAATGAAAGGATGTTGAGTATGCTATCCAGTGATAGTATTACTTAGCATTTTGGGCTAAGTCTATGGTGACTATTGCATATAAATAGGTTGCCCAATACTACTATGGATAGTGGCATTTCTGAAGAGGCACAGTTTGATAAGAGGCTCTTATATGATCGCTTAAGAGCATTTTCTATGAAGATTATGTGCATGTACCAAAGGAAAAGTGTAATAAGTTAAAGTCAAATCCACTAAATGCATCTTATTAAACTATGGAAAAAGTGGCAAAATGGGTTATTGCCTTTGGGATCCAAATGGGAGAAAGATTGTTCATAGCAATGATGTGATCTTCAATAAGAAGAACATGCATAAGCAATCTCTTAAGGAAGTGGAAACAAGAAAGGCCACTTTCCAAGATGTAGAGCCACTTATTATTTTTTCCATATATGGTAAGTGCTAGTGCACCAAGTGTGGATAGAGGGCACAAGTGATTCTTCAACTAGGAAGCAAGAAGTAGGAAGATTTATTGAATAGCAAGTTGAGAAATCTATGATACCTCAAGAAGAAAGAGTGGATGCTAAATTTTCACTCCAAGTTAGCCCATTGTGCTACATAGATCTATCTACTCATATCTTTCCTCCCCTTGAGATAATTCAGCCTAGGGTTAACTATGTACCATTAGCAGATTGTGGGGAGCCATCTTGTTATAAAAAGACCATGATTTGTGATTATAAGATTAAGTAGGAGCTAGCTATATAGTTTGAAATGGATTCCATTATGGAGAATCATACTTGGGAGTTGGTTCCTTTGCCAAAGGGCAATACTTTGCCATCCAAGTGGATCTGTAAGTTGAAGTTACATGTAGTGATGCTAAACCAAAGTACAAGATAAGGTTAGTGCCCAAATGTTTTAAGCAAGAAAAGCATGTGGACTTGATCATATTTTTTCACATGTGGTGAAATTGACTACTATTTGTACTTTGCTTGCCTTGGTAGCTAAGGATAATATGGACCTTATCCAATTAAATGTGAAGACAACACTTCTACATGTTGACCTTTATGATGAGATCTACATGTAGTACTTAGAAGGTTTTGTGGAAAATGCCAAAGAAAGGTTTGTTTGCAAGTTAAAAAATAGTCTTTATGAATTAAAGAAAGCCCAAGAAATGGTACAATAATTTTGATGCCTTCATGTAGTTCATGGCTCAAGAAAAGTGAGACAAACCATTGTTTATACACTAAAAGGGCTATGCATTAGCAACTTGATGCTATTGATCCATTATGGATGTTATGTTGATAGCTAGGAAAAACAAGTATGAGATTGATGTGCTAAAGAAAAGGTTAATGGAAAACTCTGAAATGAAGGATTTGGGACATGCAAATCACATTCTTGGCATGCACATAACAAGGGATAGGAGAAAGAGATTGCTCCATTTGTCCCAAAAGGACTATGCCAACAAAGTCTTGCAACAATTCAATATCAATGGAGGGAAGAAAATTAGTTCTACATTGCCTCCATATGTAAAAGTTAATGCTGATTTGATTGTCCCAAATCTAATGAGGAGAGGGTTGAATATGCTATGATTTCCACTTGCTTGGACATTGCTTTTGCAATGGGAGTAGTGAGTAACTACTTGTCAAATCCCGGCAAGAAATGGGAAGCAATGAAAGGCATCTTGAGGCACTTGAATGGTATAAGAGACACATGCATATCCTTTGGCAGGACTCATAGTAGTTTACTTGGATACACATATCAGACTATGCAAGGAATATTGACAATAGAATGCCAACCACGTGATATGTTTTTATCTTTTATGGTGGTATAATCTCATGGATGTCATGCAAAAATGCACATCATTGTCTATCATTGAAATTGAGTATATAGTAGCCACAAAGGCATCCAAAGTCATATCGCTTACTTTTCTAGTAGAAGACTTGAGTCTCACTGAAGACATGCCATTGTTGCATAGCAATAATTCAAGTACTATCATGCTATTAGGGAATCACATGTTTCATTTGAAAACTAATCACATGGAAGTGAGGCATCACTCATTCATCAGGTGTTTGAGGACAAGCGACTTGGACTTATCATGTAGACTTTCTCACCAAGATTTTTCCCTCTAAAAAGTTAATACATGGCAAGGCTATGATAGGAATCAAGTGAGGGTAACTCACATGTATTTACCTCATACATTCATTTATTCTTTTGTCTCCCTTAAAAGCATGTTGGACTTTAAGTGGGAGACTGTTAGAGTAAAGGGCAATGTGCCCTAGCTACTCATCTCAGTCAACTAACCCTACACACACACACACACACACACACATACGCTTGTTATTTATTCTTTGAGTGATAGCACAATAAGGTGCTACGCACAAAAGCGTTATTGGAGGCACCACAAACATAGTGTCTTGTGTGTGTGTGTGTGTGTGTGTGCGCGCGCGCACGCGCACGTGCAATCTCCATTCTCCTTACAGCTCCAATATTTCATGGATGCAACCCATTAAGCCTTCAGTATAATTGCTTAGTTGGAACTTGAAACTTGGAAGAGAGAGAGAGAGAGAGAGAGAGAGAGAGAGAGAGAGAGAGAGAGAGAGAGAGAGAGAGAGAGAGAGAGAGAGAGAGGTGGGGATGACTTCATTAATGCACTAAGTTGTGATTGGAATTTGAAAGAATGTTCTTTGATTATTTTAAATTTAAAAATTTTTGAGATTTGGATTCATTCTATGGTTACTATGTAGGATCAGTGCTAGGTTTTGTATATCCATTAATTATAAGATAGTATTAATTTTCTATCAGTGCTATGGAGTCATTCAATTTTTATAGGAATTTTCAATATATCCATCTCATTTTTACAATTTCCAACATCCATAACCTATATCTGGCAAACCATTAAAGGGCACAAGTGTTAGGGTGCATGTTTGATATGGTCACATGGTTGGCATCATGATGAAGCTCGTGACGCTTGCCTCATTCATTTCGTATTTTTATGAGCCAACGGAAGTAATCATACTGTAACGTGCCAGCCAAGCTATTTCTTGGTGATATGTTCTTAGTAGCCCATCAAGAGATGTCCTAGGAAGCGCCATCTAATATTTTGATAAAACCCTCGAAGTTTGCTAACTAGGCTACCCTGTAGTGGAAGTTTCGGTCGCTCCCACAAGGATTGTTTGAGTTTTCTAGTCTAATCTATTACTAGCAGCTAATTAATATTAGAGGATTCTAAAATGATATGAGTAAGTCTTTCTGGTTTCTAATGGTCCATCAAGTGTGATTTTTATTCCTTCTTAGGAAAGCTCTCGCCTTACCAAGACAACCCAGTCATAGACCTGGATCTGTGGGGGGTCCATCCTCCCACTTCCCTCGAGAGAGTAGTTTTAGTTATTTAATTATCTACCACTTTAGATTCAACATACACAATCATATTCCTTGAATTTTCTCATAATACAAATTCGTTATACGCCTTTAATTTATGACACAAAAACAAAGTAAAGCAATTCCCTCTTAATAGTTCCTTTCAAATAAATGACTTTTACAATGTCTTCTGTTTGAAGTATTATTCTCTCCAAGTTTCATTCCCCAACTAGTATTGGAACTTCCAAAACACATCCTGGAAATCGAAGAGTAGCTGGTAGTTCGTAAGAGCTTAAGGAGTTTATGACCAGAGCCCCCTGGTATCCTCACCTCCTCCTACCGACTAGAGTTTCCTATGACAAGACCTTCCATGGCATGATTGGTCTAAACTCACTAACGTGAAACAAAAAAAGAAAAACCCCTTGAACTAGGATTTATTCACATTGGCCTTGGGGAGGTCTAGCGCCATCAAGAACACTGCCTTAGTCAGCGTTCTGTGTTCACCAGAATATTGCCTCAATTAGCAATCTATACTTAGCCATCCATCTTTTAGCCTGATAATTTTAGGAAAGATCAGTACTTAGCTTACAATCACAAACATCTTATTTCGAATGCATTATACATAAACTCTTAACAAGTTTATTTTCAAGACAAATCTTTTTTTTCCAAAAATAATAACATCAAGGTAATTTAGCATAAGTGGCAAAATAACTATAAGTGACAAAATAACTTCGAGACAAATCAGCCTAAGTGGCAAAATAACTTTGAGACAAATCAGCATAAGCGGTAACATAACTTTGAGACAAAATAGCATAAGTGGCGATATAACTTTGAGACAAATCAGCGTAAGTGGCAATATCTTCCAATAGTCTTTTTGGATTCCCTCTTCCTTGGGGATTAGTTTGGATTGAATTTAAGCAAGAATTTCATACTTGAGGATAACTCTCTTGGAGTTTTGTGGGTTTTTGCTCGCAATAAAAGAAAATCTTGATTAGTTTAATTACAAACAGTATCATTTGGCAATTGTATCTCAAGGTCTCTTATATTATTTGGTGTATTACTACACTTTACTACACTGATACTACCCACCACTGCACACTACAGGTGGCAGGCACCCATCACAGTCACTTATTCTTTATTCTTTTAGTGACAGTTTGAATAAAGGAAGGCCCGGCCACACATTGTGGTTGTTGGAGTTTCCACTTTGAGTCTCTCTCTCTCTCTTGCTCTTGCTCTCCATCCACCATAGCTCTCACCGCCAAGATTCTTCATCATGGGTTCCACTTCCCTTTCAACTGGTATCAGAGCAAAGGCATTAGAGCTTGCCCAGCATTCTCTTAGGCCCGGATTTGAAGAGCTTCAATCCGAGCTTCAATGACAACCATGGCATCTTCATTTGCAGGTATGTTTTGATCTCTCGCCTCCTCCTCAAGCTTTTAGACTTCCATTGGCACCTTCCAAGGCAGCGTTGGAGCCCCCTCAACATTGCCAAGTGCTCTAGAGCATTGTTGAAGACCCCCCAATCCCTGGAACAGCTAGTGCAAAATGAGATGCATTTTTAGGGGGTTGGGCTGATCTGTTCTTGGCACTTCCCGCTTCTTCCCGAGCTTCCCGGCACTCTTGGCAACCTTCCCGATCATTGTTGGACTCCCTGGCATTAGTTCTTGGCTCCCAGTGATCGATTCGAGTGCTTTCCCCTTGAACCATTGCTATATACATAGTCCCAGGACTGTCAAAACATGGCAGCACTTGACATTTACTGTTTGATGCTTCTTAGCATTGCCTGTTTGATGCTTATTGATGCCTAGTGATGCCCCGATGTTATGGGATGCTATGTCTATGCTTTGGGACTGATTTGGAGCAGATTTGGGCACTGATTGAGCTTCATTTAATAGTAAATATGCTGTTGTAATACAGTGGACTAAAGCTCATTTACTTGGTGTATGCATTGGTTCTTGGATCCGGGGTGCTTATTAGAGGATTGAATGATCATACCAATGTATTTGGAGATTGTCAAATGCTTCTTTTTGGTTCTGGAATGCTTTTGAGATTGGAATAGGCTTCGCCTTGGTCCTCATTCACTGGAATTTAGCTTTAGTTGGTATGCTTTGGACCAGTTTATGCCTATTGTCACTCCTTGACATTTAAGCTTCTTGCATTTATGCTTTGGTCAAATATGGATGCCACTTGGTTTGCCCATGCTTGATAGTTACTTGGAGCTTTGTCTTTAGATGTATTTGAGCATTTTGAACCTACTCGGCATTACATTTGGTTGTCAGCTACATGCTCTTTGAATGATTTTAAGCTTATGCTTTATGGGTCTATGATAGCTTGGGATTTATGCTTCGGATGTACCCTACTGGGATTTGGCATGTTTGATGCTATGTACTCCATGTATTCAAGCATTGCTTGCTCTATTTGCATTTGACTTTACTTCCAATGGGAGCCTCTTGGTATATTCAGATCTACACAAAGTCTTACTTACACTTGAGATTGAGCTTGTGGGACAGTTACATGCATTTGCTCTCTTGAGAGCTTTATGTCTGCAGTAAGTCTATAGTGGGCTGATTTGATACGACTATTCGAGCACGCACCTATCTCTGTCACAGGTTTGTCAGTTTTGTATGCATCTTGGATGGTTATGCATTGAGCTTCTTACTCTATCAATTGTGCTTGTGCTTGGTCTCTTCTCTTACCCTGAGACCCATTACATGCATGACTTCTAGACCTATGAGATGTCTCTTGCTTGGCAGGTTATTGGTTTGATAGTTCTTGGTACCTTCTTGCCCCTTGCACTCAATGTTGGATGTATCTTGCTACCTGGTAATTGCAGTGACATATGTATCAGTGATTGCTTCACTTTGGGACAGTTTTAAATACTGCTGTCATTTATTCCCACAAGCTAGAATCTGTAGATTTTGAGCACTTATATGAGGGTAATGCTTACTATTTGATGTTATCTTGGTCATATTTGGTGGACAGGTGCTTCTATTGGTGATATCCACTCTTTCAGCCAGCTTTAGCAATGGTTTTAGTGTATTTTCTGCTAATTACAGCAAACTGCAATTTTGCTTTTTTGCTTTGATTTAGGACAGTATGGCTGGTCATCTGAAAGTCACAGCTCTCTTTAACATTGCCAAGTTGGATGGTACCAACTATGGGTATTGAAAGTCCCATATATGGAAGGTTTTGGTGCAGAAATTGCAAATTAAACCCTTGCGTTTCAAGGGTGTTAAACCAGAGGATATGGATGATGATGTTTGGATGGAAGTGGATGGATGATGTTTGTCACTCTCAGAAGAGGTCCATCATAATGTTGTTAAAGATGAAAATCAAAGTGCATGGAATTTATGGGAGAAGATTCAGGAGCTTTATGCGTAACAAAGTCCTATGTCACAGATGTATTGGCTGAAGCAATTAATGGACCTTCACATGAAGAAGGGGGCATCCCTATCATCTCATTTCAGTCAGTTTCATGCTATCATGAAGAATCTATTGTCACAGGGTATTGAGTTCAAAGGCAACTTGCACCCATTGTTTCTGCTTGGCACATTGCCTAAATCATGGGATGTATTCCGTACTACCATATGCATGAACAAGCTTGATGGGCTGAAAATCAAAGATGTTGAGAGTGCTTTATTGACTAAGAAAATCAATAGGAGAAACAACGATGCTTCCCGCTCTTCACATGCATTGACCGTTAGAGGTGGCAGACATGGCAGGCATGATAATGATCATAAGGGCAAGGACTCTTAGAAGTCCAAGTCCAAGTCATCTGGTCGCAGTATCCATAGCATTGCGGCTGTAGCCCTGTGACTGCATGAATGCATCAAACTTATGGTACCATTCTCTAGGTGCTTGCTTCAAGCCATATAGCCTCTTCTTTAGCTTGCACACTAGGTGTTCCCTACCAGGTTCTGCAAAGTCCTTAGGCTGCTCCATGTAAATCTCATCATGCAAGTCCCCATTTAAAAAAGCCCTCTTGACATCCATCTGGTATAAGTCGAGGTCAAGCTGTGCAACCAAAGCCAAGACTAAGTATAGGGTAGTCATCTTGACCACAGGAGAAAAGACTTCATCAAAGTCAACACCATGCTCATGCTTAAAACCCTCAGCAACCAATCGAGCCTTTTATGCCAGCTTGGAGTGTCCAGGGGTACTTTTTAGCTTGTACACCCACTTGCATGGCAAAGCCTTCTTACCCTGAGGCAAGGAAACCAAATCCCAAGTCTGATTCTTATGCAATGAGTCAAGCTCAAACTACATAGCCCTCTCCCAAGAGTGACAATCACCCCTGTGCATAGCCTCATCATAAGTGAGGGGCTCTCTTACATCTATAACTAGTACATTATCCCTAGAGGGTGCAAAACGGTCAGGAGGTCGCATATCTCCTATAGAAGGCCTCAACCCAGGCTTTGCTTTACGTGACCGAAATCTTGTCTAATATCAGCATGTCTAACATCTAGGTCATGAGCATCAAGTAATGCTGCACGCTGTCTAGTTGGCCATCAAGCAGAGGCTGAATGGGAGCAGGTGGCTCCTCCTGAAAGATAACTCTATATACCTCAACCACTTTCTCATGCTGCATATGCATTTTGTCCTCAGGAAAGATGGCATCATGGTTGCGGATCACTTTCCGAAGCTGCAAATCCCATAGACGGTGACCCATCTCTCTTGCATCTCCATAGCCAATGAAAATGCATTTGACACTTTTAGGATCTAGCTTATTGCATTTGTCCTTGGGCACATGGCAGAATGCCTCACATCCAAAGACATGCAAATGATCATAAGACGAGGGTTTGCCTGCTCATACCTCCTTTGCAAACTGAAAGTCAATGCCACTACTAGGCGGCCTATTAATGGGATGCATTGCAGTAGTAACTGCCTCAGCCCAAAAGTGCTACGGTAAGCCAGCTTGGCTAAGCATGCTACGGACCCTTTCCTGAATGGTCTTATTCATGCATTTAGCCATACCATTCTAGGGTGGGGTGTAAGGGGCGGTCAACTGCCCCTTAATACCCCGCTCATCATAAAATTGCTCAAAAGCACGTGATACATACTCACCCCCATTATCTGACCTAGGCATTTTAGCCTTTTCCCAGATTTGCTCTCTACTAATGCAAGCCAACGCTGAAATGGGTCTAAGACATCATATTTTCTCTTTATGGGATAAGCGCAAACCTTACACGAGTAATCATCTATGAAAGTAACAAAGTATTGTATCCCACCGAGTGACTGACAGGGCATGGGCCCACATACATCTGAGTGCACAAGAGCCAAGGGCTCACCCATGCGTTTCTTACTAGACTTTTTATGTGTATTTCTAGTCTTCTTGCCATACAAACAATGATCACAAGAATCAAAATGTGAAGAGTCAAAAGGCGAAAGATATTTCAAAGCACATAGCATTTGCATTCCTTTAAGGGACATATGCCCCAAACGAGCATGCCAAAGAAATACATGGGGGATAGAACCCACATACAAAACATGATCCAAGGTAGCTCCAGATACAAGTAAGGGATAGAGGCTACCAAACTTGGCACCTCTTGCAAGCACAAGCCTTCCACGAGTAATCTTCCATGTAGAGTCTCCAAAAGACACAAAATACCCTGCATCATCAAGCTGTCTAGTTGACATAAGGCTGTGTGTCAACACAGGTACATGGCTTATATCATGCAAAACAAAAGAACTGCTAGAAGGAAACTGTAGCCTAACATCTCCAATGCCCACAATGTCAAGAGACCTGTCATCAACAAGACGCACAGAACTAGAGATGGTACGATAGGTATGAAACCAATCTCTACAGGGTGTCACATGAAATGATGCACTCGAATCCAAGAGCCAGCACTGTGCATACATAGAATGTATCTCAGAAGCCTATAAGGCATCACATGAAGAAGTTGCAAGTATGTAATCGTCATCTGAATCAGTGGCTTGGATGACATTAACCTCTTCTATCTTCACACTAAACTTTGCAGGTATAATACTACGCTCAAAAGACTTTTCTTGCACTTTCTCTTTTCTCTTTTGCTTGTGCTTATCATCACGCATCTTATGGCACTGCGGCCCAATATGTCCTACTTTCCCATAATAATGACAGTTCAGATCAGAATTCCTCCACGGTATGCAAATTCAACTAAGTGTAGGTATTGGATCCACCATTTGGGTTCCCTATTACAATAATCCCTCAGTATCTCCTCAATAACTTGGTTGACCCGCTCTGTTTGACCATCGGTTTGGGGACGGTAAGCAGTACTAAAGCAGAGCTGGGTTTCTAGAGCTTCAAACAAACTCTTCCAAAAGTTTGAGGTGAAGAGATAATCGTGATCGTTGATGATTCTTTGGGGGGTAATTGAGAGTGGAATTTTGGTGCCAAGAAGTGCTTAAAAATAGCTAAAAATTACAAATATCAAGGGAAAAATATTCAATGTCAAAGGCGGCGGCTCGATCTAGGACGATTTTAAGCGTCAAAGTGCTTTAAAGGCGCCCGAGAGACACTTGTTGATTTTTTATAATTTTTCAGACTGTCGTGCGGGTTGACAAGAGTTACCGTCCAATGCGGGATGCCGAGCTGGACACCCATGATTTTTCAGAGCTCAATTCGGAGTCCGTACGGGGAAATGGCCAAGAAACCGGTCAAGATGTGAAGGGGTGGACAAAATTTGGCCAAAATGGGCAAGTGACCTTTGGGAGTCCAAAAATTTAATGTCACATGAAAGATTGGAGGAGGGAGCATGCATCAAATCGTGGAGAGAAGGCATGAGGAATAGGCACCGAAAAATGTGCTTGGCGGATGGAGATGCATCATGCCTGCTATAAACAACCATGGCAATTGATCATTGCCCCTCATTCCCTCCTGGATGCCAATCATATCGCCGCCTCTCGCCCGAGAAATGGTGGTCTCTATGAAGAATTCTGATTTCAGTCTTTCTCTCTCCTCCCTCTCTCTCCCCTAAAGGCAGATTCATGTGGTGAAGAAGAAGAAGAAGAATGGATGACGGATGCTTGTCCCATGAAGACCGGATTGCTCCATGGTTCAAGAGAAATGAAGATTGCTGATTGTGGACTGTCATGAGAATTAATGGTGGCTGGAAATCAGTCCCGAGATATGGCAAATAAAAACCCACAACCCGCAAAGAACGGTAATCTCATTTTTATAAAGGAAATTGATGTTTTATGCAAGTTGCTTCATGGATACTTGTTCCCATGGGATGATTATGCATTATAATGTTGTTTGCGATGTCTTCTAACTATTTGAAATCAGAAAATCAGAAAATCATAAGTGTTGTGGATGAAATTAATAGTGTAAAACCCGTAAAACATGCGAAATATGGAAAAATTGGGTGTTTTTTAGATATAAATGGAAAATATGATAAGACACACCAACTAAATTTATATTTTTGCTACAAATGAACCTAAGGGCCACAGCCCACAACCCATTTTGTATTTTTAGTTATTTAATATTGCAAAAAATACAAGAAAAATAGGAAAAATGGGAAAAAATAAGGGAAAAATGGATTTTGAGTGCCGAAAATTAAGGAAAAATAAGATCCATGTTTGTGGATGTATGGGGGGTCTGAAGTATGAGGTTTAGCCTCAGTTCAGCCCTACCTTTATGTTTTAGTGAGTTTTTATTGCTTTTCATACAATAAAAATGAGGAAAATGAACCCTAAACCGATCAACGATGCACAACCTAAACGGGTGAGGGGGTAGAGTGTATAAAAAGTGTTTAAATGCTGAATGAAATGATGAAAAGCTTGCTGGTTTTTATGCATACCATTTAGGTTAGTCGACAATTAAAAATTAAGAACCTAATAGCATGAGGGTTTCTCTGTGCCAGGTTCATGCAACGCCGCATACGAGCAATAGTCAAAATCATTGAAATGAATATTTTCCACATGTGCACAATGCTGATTTTTCATTGTTTAAGCACATGGGCATTCACAATTTGCATGAAGCATGAAATTTAAAGGGTATCAGACAATACCTCCTGGGTGCATGGCAATTGCTTTCTAGAAGATCGTGACCAACGTTGAGTGAGACAGGTTGTCCAAGCTGTAGGCTAGGCGTTGGGTCTAAAGGGAAAGAAAGTGAGGTATGGTACATTCCTGGATACGATCAATTGGTACCTTGAGTGAAAATGTGTGCGATGTTGTGTTATATATGTTTAGCGATGCATCGAGGGGCCAATCCCCAAGGTGTAGGAGAGTCGCAGTGAGGTAGCGGCAGTCAGTCGTGGGAGGACCTCCTATGTTTGTACTTCATGCTATTTGGCAATGTGTTGGGACTCCCTCTGAGGAGTGTTAATTGGGTTAGAGTTGGACTACGAGACGTGATACAAATGCAAGATGTTTAGGAAGATGATGTATGTGTCATCCACGCTCCTAGCCGCAAGGCCGTGGGGTTGTTGAGCGCATGATAGAGGTCCGGCTAGTGCATGAGCCAGTGCCGTCCCGTTTTAGGTCCCATCAGTAATCTATGTAACCTAAAAATTTCCTTAGTTAAAAGCCTAGCAATATCGGAAGCCTTGTAATTGGTTTTTATAGGAATAAGGTGTGCAACTTTTGTTAACATGTCAATGACTACCATTATGGAGTTATATCCTCCTTGTACCGAGGGTAATCCAATTATGAAGTCCATACTGATATACTCCCATTTCATTTGAGGGATGTCAAGTGGCTGGAGCTTTCATGGCATCTTGACATGCTCAGTGTTAATTCGTTGGCAATTTAAGCATTCGGTGACATACTTGAGTATATCACCCTTGAGTCTTTCCCAATAGAAGCTTTTTCTTATTGTATTAATAATCTTAGCATAACCAGGATGACTTGAAAATGGAGAATCGTGAGCTTCCTAGAGTATCTTCCTTTTGAGTTCCTGACTTGCAGGAATACATAGTCTTTGTCCTGTAACAGGCAAGCTCCTCGTTTATGGAAAAATCTTCATACTTAGTCTTGATTTTTGAATTTGAATCCTTGATGAAAATTTCTCTTAACAAGTCATGATAGCTTGGATCCTTTGCTACCTCTTCTTTAGCCATTTCTAGGAGAGGGTTACTGGGCATTGAAATCATTGTGGCAAGAGTTCCAGCTCTATAGGGTTCTTCTATGATTTACAACTTAGGGCATCTACAATCACATTCTCCTTGCCTAGTCTATACTTGATTTCAAAGTCAAATTCTTGCAAGGTCTCAATCCATCGGCTTTGTCTCATATTGAGATCTGGCTGAGTAAAAATCCACTTTAGGCTCTTATGATCAGTGACTAGAGAAAACCTATTACAAGCATGTACTGTCTCCATAATTTAAAGGCATGAATTACAACAAGTAATTCTAGATCATGTGTGGCATAGTTTCTTTCGTGGATCTTTAATTTTCTTGAAGCATAGGCTAATGGATGTCCTTCTTGCATAAGCACACAGCCCAAAGCAAGAGAGCTTGCATCAATTATAACTTCAAATTATTTGTTGAGGTCAGGTAACCTTAGGATAGGGACAATTACTAAACTCTACTTAAGTTTCGCAAAGCTAGATTGTTCAACGGATGTCCACGTAATGGAGACCTGCTTTTTGAGAAGGTCCGTGAGAGGTGCAGCAATTGAGGCATAGTCTTTGATGAAGACTCTATACCAACACGTTAGCCCTAGAAATCTTCACACTTCCTTGACCACTATTGGGGATGGCCAGTCTTGTACATCTTAGACCTTGGCAGGATCCACTGAAATGCCATCTATCGATACTATGAATCCTAGATATTCAATTTGCTTCTTGAAGAAACCACATTTCTTTTTTTTAGCATATAGTTTCTAGGCTCTCATTATTTCAAGAACTTTTCGTAGTTGTGGTTCATGGTCTTCTTCATTCTTGGAAAATGTTAAGATATTATCAAAGAAGACGAGAACAAAGTCATCAAGGTAGGCTTGGAAAATGTCTTGCATTAACCTGTTGAAGGTGGCAGAAGCATTTGTTAACCCAAATGACATCACAATAAACTCATAATGACCGTACCCTATGTTAAAAGCAATTTTAGAGATATCTTCCTCCCTAATTCTTATTTTATAATATCCTAATTTGAGATCAATCTTTGAAAAGACCTTTGATCCCTGGAGTCGATCAAGCAACTCATCTATCTTGGGAATTGGATATTTGTTTTTCATTGTCACCTAGTTTAATCCACGGTAATCGATACAAAGGCGCAATGTTCCATCTTTCTTTTTCTTATGAAATAAAACCGGGGCTCCCCATGTTGAATTGGTATAATAGCTGCTTGAGATGTTCTTTCAGCTCAATGACCTCAAGAATTGACATTTGGTAAGGTCATTTGGCGACGGGGGCAACGCCTGGAATGAGTTGAATCTCATGATCTACTTCCCTTACAGGTGGGAGCTCTGTCAGGTCTTCTGGAAAAACATCCACATATTCTTTTAGCCAAGATGGTTGGATCCTTGGCTTCACTATCCTGATCAACCAGCTCGTTGGGTCTAATTAGATAGATGGGTAATCCTTTCTTCAATCCCTTTACTATTCGAGAGGCTTTAGCTAGCTAAACCTTAGGGTTTCTTGCTTCTCCTTGAGTGGTTACTTGTTCTCCCTTTGAGTTCTAGAATGTAATTTGGCTCTTTTTGCAATGCATATGGGCATTATTTGGAATTAACCAATCCATTCCTAGAAAACACTCATAAGCCCTGAGGTTCATAATTCGAAAGTTCATTTTGGCAGAATTTCCACCCAAGCTAAATTCTACCTTGCTAGTTTGTTGTGTTGATAGAACTTCTTTGCCATTTGCTAATTCCACAAGAATTCTAGGTGCAAGAATAGTGCTTATGCCTAGCCTTTTTGCACATTTTGATGATACAAAATAGTGGATAGTTCCTCAGTCGATTAAAATTCGAAAGGGTTTACCTTGATAATCTGTTGGTGTTTGAATTATTGAGAATTGGTGATTTGGACCCTTCTTATTGAGAGTGGTGTGAACTCTAGCTCTTTCCATATTGTATTTCATTGTGGGATCTTTATCATTACTATCCTCCTTTAGGTTTATTCAAGCAACCTTTCCCCTAGCATCTTGGCTTTTCCTATGAAATTGACCTTGGCCAAGCTTCAAGCACTGCCTTTTGAAATATCCTAGTTCATTGCAATAAAAATACCTTGGAGTCTCATTGCTCCTTCTTGTGGGTATAAAGCTTCCCACTACATTTGATTTGGCCTTCTTCATCTTGTTTGGTTGGTACTGTCCTTGGGCTCTTTTTGCATAACCTTGGAAGTTGCCCTTATTCTGACTATTTATGTTCCAAATTTTTGCATTTCTTGGTCTTTGTTCAATCTACTGAACTATTAAAGTTGCTCGAATCAATGCATCTTGTAAATCTGATGGTCTCATTGATTCAAGATGCATATTCAGGGATGGATTTAAACCATTGCAAAATTTGGATACTTGCTATGAAACATCCATTATCAGTGCATATTTTAGCAATGTTACAAATCTGGAGTAGTAGGCTTCTAGGCTTAGGCTTAGCTGCTTTAGATTGAAGAGCTTGTTCATCTTTCAGTCTTGATATGTGGGTGAAAGATATCTCCCATGTACTGCATCCTTAATTTTGTCCCAATTGATAGCACCTTCAAGAATTCTTTGGTCCTTACACCATTGTTTCCACCAAAGACGAGCATCTCTTGTGTGAGTTTTTGTTTGGTGATCATGGCTTCATTTGATGTTGCAATCCCTGCAATAGTGAAATAGTCTTCCATAGATTCTATCCATGTTTTTGCTTCAGTTAGAATATCCCTTCCTTTACCATCAAACTCTGGTGGTGGCTTGTACTGCTTAAGAAGAAATTTCGTCTCTTGGGTTGCCGTAGTATTGAGATTCGAGGTGACGTTCTGAAGATTATGCAATTTTATGATCAATTTTCTTTCCAACTATATTTTGTCAAAAAAAGATGTTCACTTGCTTACTCTACCTCATTAATTTAGGAGGAAAATTATGCACTGCTTGTTCTTCCGAACAATGATCAAGGTCTATACTTCAAAATAGAGTTTTAAAAAAAGTCTATCTACTATTTTTGATTTATCAAGGAGACAAATGGATAGACAAAAATAATTATTTACGTCAATAGAAAGGAAATACATTATTTGAGTAGTTTGGAAGCTCGTATTATTCTTGGAAAAGATTTTCCTGCCACAATCTAAGCATGGCATTGCGATACATCCATCGCATAGTAATTAGGATTTTAAAAATAGATATCCAAAAATCTATATTTCAAAGGAAGATCAAGTAATCCGTCTTTCTTGTAGTTGCAGCAACTAGAGCATCCTATAACCATGACTCAATCAGTTGGTATAACCCTTGTAGCCTCCTCATAGATGTACCAATTTAGTTTGACCTATCACCCTCTAGTGAACATGTTTGAGTTTATTCTGGTCTCATAGAAGAGATACATCTTGGCAACCTTAAGGGCTTCCATCCACCTTAATCTCTTTAAAATAAAAAAGAAGAATTCACTACTTAAGAAAATATTTTTTAATAAATATAACTAGTTTTATTTACTTGTATCATGTCTTACATCAACATGTACTCTGATACCAACTGTAACGTGCCGCCTGAGCTATTCCTTGGTAGTACATTCTTTAGTAGTCCATCAAGAGATATCCTAGGAAGCGCCATCCCTGATTTTGATAAAATCTTGGGAGTTTGCTAACTAGGCTCGCTTGGGTATACCCTATAGTGGACGTTTCAGCTGCTTCCACGATGATCGATCTGAGTTTTTCTAGTCTAATCTATTACTAGCGGCTAATTAATACTACCGGATTCTAAAATTATGTGAGTAAATCTTTTTGGTTTCTAATGGTCCATCAAGTGTGATTTTTATTCCTTCTTAGGAAAGCTCTCGCCTTACCAAGATGACCCAGTCATAGATCTGGATCTGTGGGGGGTCCATCCTCCCACTTCCCTCAAGAGAGCAGTTTTAGTTATTTAATTACCTACCACTTTAGATTCAACATATACAATCATATTCCTTGAATTTTCTCTTGATACAAATTTCTTACATGCCTTTAATTTACGACACAAAAATAGAGTAAAGCAATTCCTTCTTAATAGTTCCTTTCAAAAAAATGACTTTTACAATGTCTTCTGTTCGAAGTATTATTCTCTCCAAGTTTAGTTCCCCAACTAGTATTGGAACTTCCAAAACACAGTCTGAAAATCGAAGGGTAGTTGGCAGTTCATAAGAGCCTAAGGAGTTTATGACCAGATCCCCCTGGTATCCTCACCTCCTCCTGCCGATTAGAGTTTCCTACGACAAGACCTTTCGCGTCATGATTGGTCTAAACTCACTAACGCGAAAAAAAAAACCCTTGAAGTAGGCTTTATTCACGCTGACCTTGGGGAGGTCTAATGCCATCAAGAACACTACCTTGGTCGGCTTTATGTGTTCACCAGAATACTGTCTCTGCCAGTGATCTATACTCATTCATCCATCTTTTAGCCTAAATTTGATTTTAGGAAAGATCAATACCTAGCTTACAATCACGAACGTCTTATTTCAAATGCATTATACATAAACTCTTAACAAGTTTATTTTCAAGACAAATCTTTTATTTCCAAAAATAATAACATCGAGGCAATTTAGCATAAGTGGCAAAATAACTATAAGTGACAAAATAACTTCGAGACAAATCAATCTAAGTGGCATAATAACTTCGAGACAAATCAGCATAAGTGGCAAAATAACTTCGAGACAAATCAGCACAAGTGATAAAATAACTTTGAGACAAATCAACATAAGTGGTAATATAACTTCGAGACAAATCAACATAAGTGGCAATATAACTTTGAGACAAATCAGCATAAGTGGCAATATAACTTCGAGACAAATCTACATAAGTGGCAAGACCTTCTAATAGTCTTCTTGGATTCCCTCTTCCTTGGGAATTAGTTTGGATTGAATTTAAGCAAGAATTTCATACTTGAGGATAACTCCCTTGGTGTTTCGTGGGTCTTTGCTCGCAATAAAAGAAAATCTTGATTAGTTTAATTACGAATAGTATCATTTCACAATTGCATCTCAAGGTCTCTTATATACCAAGGATTGGCATTTGTGATTCGGAGATTTCATTTGATCAACACAAAAATCAAAAATATTAAATCTTTTAGGGACACAATACCTTCATTGTACTCGCACAGGTTCATCTTGCCAAGTTAACTCTTGGAATTCGCGGTTAAGAATTCCTCAAAGAAATTATATGCATAAATCGAATAAAATCATATTTTTTGCATGCAGCTTCTATTGCTTATTCATGGAATAAAGGCCTGCTAGCTGCTTTTATTTAAGAAAATTAGTACTTGAAGATCCATGGTGAGTGCTTGGTTGATGGTATTCACGGCTTCGTTTGTAATCCCCATACTTGCCATTCCATTTGTAGTAATTGTGTCCGCAACGTTATTGGCAGCTTCTACCTCCGCGACCTTTGTAGCTTTCTTCTTCAGTGTCATGGTCTTTAATCGCAAGACCACAAAAAATGAGAATTTGGTGAAGGATCTTGGCAGTAATTAGATTGATAGAATTTTGATTGATGGGGGGGAGAAGCAATCACCAAAGATTTCAAGAAATTGAGAAGAGTCTTGATTCCATAGGAAGGAATAGGATAGAAGGGATAGAGAAATTGAATTTGAGAGCTCGTTGTGGAGTATTCTCCTTGTCTTCTTGACAAGAAATTCCCGTGCTCGTGCTTCTCTTGCCTCACTCCCTCTTGTTCTATACTCCTAAGAAGGGCCTCTCCCCTCTTGCTCAGACTACTCTCAATGTCTCCCCATGCCTCTTATTTACAGCTAAATTAGAGAGGAAGGGTTGTGGCTAAGAAGAAGAGTTCCTTATGGAGGAAATCTTGGCAAAATCAAAAATCTGATGCTCAGATCACAAATCCGATGGTTCCATTGGCTCCGAAAGGGGGGTAAAACTCCAAGACACTTGCTTGGAAATCTTTTAGATCACTCCTTCTTCTCCATGTTCGAAGTGCTATTTATTGCTTATAAACTGTGATCGTGACGCACGCAATTTTGCCAATCCTTTTTTTGCATTAAATCTCCAAAACTGGCTTTAAAAACCACTTGCTTTTTTTTACATGACATCCAATTCTAGAAATTTTCATATCTTTTTTGGATATTTACAATAAATAATATCTAAAATATGCTAGTCTTGTCCTAAAATCTAATATTTTTGGACCATCCATATTATACACATTAACACGAATTACTAATATGGCTCATAAATCTCATTCACATGGTAACTTCCGTGATGGGTGGCTATAGTCCTTGTCAATCTGAGTTACGATCCTCATGTTTTTTTGCTCGCGATCTTCTCTATTTAATGATTTTTAGAGTTCTTAAAGTTCATTTTTTGAGAATTTGGAAATTTTTTAAATTAAATTTAGGATATCACACATACTCACAAAAAAAAGAGCAAATTGCATGCTTCGAGTATATTTTTTAAGCTACTTGAAGCTATGTATGAATTCTTAGATGCCAAATGTAGGCCCTTATTTGAGTCAAAGAATTCATATCTTTTATAAATTCAGAGATGCTGAATGTACATTTATATCAATCAAAGAATTAATAGTTTTCATTACTTAATTGTTGTAGAATCTTGAAACAATGCACATTTATTGCCACTTTTTGATGTCAATTAAGCTTTGTGTGAAAATATAGCATTGTGAAGCTACTATGCCTTAGTAACTTTTCATAAAATTTTGAGAAATGAGGAGCCTAATACTTCAACTCACTCAATTCAAAGTAGATAATGCAAATAATTGATTGAAATGAACTCACAATCAAGTAGACGATAGCAAAAGTAAACAATGCAATGATACTAGAAGTGATCACACACACTAAGAGATAATGAATTGATTTGAGCACTACAATGATAAGAGATGTGAATCATGCATGCTCACACTTCCTAACTCTCTTTTTCTCACATAAAATCTGTCATATAATGCATTGAGACTAGGTCATTATATATAGTAGTGAATGTGGCACATTACTTTATTGCTTGAAAATTGATGTTCTATAAAAATTAATTTAGTATCAACTAGAGTAAGATCTTGACAATCCCAATGGTGAAGATATAGATCATGAGTAGATTAACTTAGTATCATCTAGAGTAAGATCTTGACAATCCCAATGGTGAAGATATAGATCATGAGGAGAGAAACAACTTTGTAGAAGACACCAACTCGATCCAATGGTTAGGTTTTTCCACATCTACCTTCCAAGTTAGGTATATCCTACAGACCCTCAAATGTAAGAAATGTAGATAACTAATGTTGGAGCACTTATATTTTAGCATAGAATGGGAATCTTCTTAATCCCAACAATGAAAGTGTCGAGAATGATCTTAAAAACATTTCTCTTTTACATTAGCAAATGTTAATGGATGGATATGAAGTTATTGGCTTTGAAATTCTATAGTATTGTAAGGAACTGAGTAGTTGAGAAAAAATCATAGCTAAAATTGTAACATATCCAAATTTCCTTAGTTAGATACACTCAGTTCGGCCTTATTCATTATCCATTTTTGCTCGAAATAGCTTAAACTAAGTAAAGTAATACTTTATCAAATAGAAATACTTTTTTACAAATTGATTATGATTTTTCTAAAATTAAATGATTTATTTTTATTTTTGATATTTATATTTAAAATCTTATATCAATTCTCCAAATTATTATATTAACCTTTAACTTTTTCAAATAATAGTTAATTTTTCTAGAATTATTTTGAATTCTTAATGAATTTTAAAGGTTATCAAAAGAATCGTTTGAATTGCTTGATAAATTTGCAAAATTTTTAAAAAGTCGTAACCTTTATTAACATGATTGAGTTTTACCTTAAATTTTGATAATATTTAAATTATTGTATAATGAATTTTTAATTTTTCACACACACAAAGAAAAAGAAAGAAAAGAAAAAATCGAATTATAAGTTTTAAGCCTTAAGAGAGAGTTCTTAATGGATAAGGGGGCTGCCATCTTGTGGCACATTCCTCCCCAACCCCTAAGGGCTTTGTAGCTATACCATAGTATTGTTACTAAAAACACCTATATAGGGAGTAGTAGTGACTTTGAGCCCTCCTTGGTTTCCACTCTACATGTGATTTCCTATACCTAATGGTGAATCCTCATATGTGTGGCATCATAAGTGTAGTCCTGGGATGTGCCTATGTGGTATTATTCCTTTCATTGAATAATACAAGAGTATACCTTGCTCTCACATATCATGTTATCTTTTTATGCCATAGAGGGTGAGTGATTGAGTGTTTCTTGGAGTTTAGGAGTGCTCATAGAAGCAAGAGAGAAGATCCAGTGCCCTAAAATCTTGTCATGATGACACATGTCATAATGCCCCATGTCCAATCACTCCATGTTGCATCAATCCCTATTAGGATACCTTGCGATGCGATGCCCCATAGCATGACAACCTCTGACATGAGTTACCACTTGAAGATGTGACACGACTTCCTTGTAGCACAACTATTACCCAAAGGTGAAACTTGGCTTTCCCATGGTGACAACTCCAGAGTCGAGACATGCCTCTCACGTGACACACCACCCAAAGTCAGGGTGCACCTTCCCACAACAACATAGAGGACAACTGAGAGAATGTACCCATCCCACTGATGGTTGAAGAGAGGAAGAAGAGAAAATGTCAAGAATAGAGAGAAGCTCATGAAGAGAAAGTAACCGAATTAGAGAGGAAATTAAAGGGCATATCATACTTGTTAGATTCAATTTGGAAGAATATGCAAATGAAGGAAGAATAGGAGGAAAATAAAAGAAAGTTTGAAGAAGAGCAAGGATGCACAAGGGAGTGGCTGAAATAGCAATAGGAGGAGGAGAAAAGGCACAAACTACAACAACAAGAAGAGGAGAAGAGACACAGACTACAAGACGAGATAGATAGATTGGTAGATAGGCTAGCTATGGAGGAAGCATCCAGAAGGTCTCAGGACACAAAGAAGGACAAAGAGAAGGAATTTGAAGCAAGAGACAAGAGGATGGGCAAGAAGAAGAAAGAGACAACGCAACAAGGGTGGAGAAGAGAGTGAAAGTTCAAAAGATAACTATGGCAAGTTCAAGATACCTCAACCCACCAAGTACAAGGGAGAGAGAGACGAGCTGATTTTGAAGAAATGGATTACAAAGGTAGATAGATACTTGAAGTATGCTAGGATTATCAAAGAGAGGAAGGGAGAAGTGGGAGCCATGTACGTTGAAGAGGACAACACTAGTTGGTACCAATTGGAGCAAAAGCAAGGTCGTACCATTTTCTCATGGGAGGAACTACAAGAGGAGCTTAAGGATTACTTCATCGCAAAGATGGAAAAATTCAAGGTCAGGGATGAGTGGAGAAACCTCAAGCAAGCACAAGGGAAGATTAAGGAATATTTTAGCAAGTGTAGGTAGTTGATGCTGCAACTCCCAAACATGGGCATAGATATAAAATTACATGGATTCTTATTCGGCATGTAGGAGTGGGCAAGAAGAGATGTAGAGAGATAAGAATCAACAAGTTTGGCAGAGGCCATGGGAATGGTTGAAAGATTAGTGGATTCAAAAGGAAGGAGAACCGCCCAAGTGAGCCAAACCAAATTCAATACCAACATCACCACTAGCTCTTGATCGCAAGACCAAATTCCCCAAGAGGCCCTAGCTGAGGCTAGAACCTAGATCTTAGGAGTATCCTTGGCTACATCATAGTTCACCTTGGTACGATTTGAAAGGTGGGGAAACAATCACTATAGACCAACTCCAAGCACATGTTATGGGTTAGCAAGGCCAAATACATCATGGTGGAGGCCCCAAGCCTCAACCATAGGAGTTAGATGTTTCAAGTGTGGGGGACCACACTACTAGAATAGATGTCCCATGGAAGACATGACGTCAATAGATAGATCTAGAATAACAACCACAAGCACATATGGAGGAGAGGAGCCACAACCCTTGTGCATTCACAAGATCCCCAATGGGAGTGATGAGAGCCTAGATCACCCAAGCGTTGGGACAATGAGTACACATTCCCAATGCATGGTGGCACGAATAGCAACAATGCACCACATATACATGAAGGGAAGAGTTAGTGAAAGGGATTAAACCATCATGGTGGATATCGGAGCAACCCACAATTTCATCACACCAAAGTGAGCAACAAAGCATGGACTAAAATTATCTAAGGCCCTGGAAGGATTGACATTAACTTTTGCACAATGAGAACCAAAGGAGGTGAAACGAGTGTTTGGAGTACAAGTGAAAGCTGGAAAGTGGAAGGCCAAGCTCAATTTTCTAATAATCCCTATGGATGGCTTTAAAGTCGATTTGGGTTTAGAGTTCTATGACAAATATGTAATCACATTGTTCAGCAAAGGGAGTTAACGAGATGCTACTAGATATGCAAGGAGAAGGTATATGAGTGCCATGTGAAAGGATGCAACTCCCAAGCAAAACACCAATCAAAGTGCAAATGAATGAGAACAAGTTAGGAGTCTCTGACCAAGCTGCAAAGTTTGAACCTAGAAAACCAGGTGCTCTCATTTAACACCACAAGTAGTCACAAACATTAGGCCTCGCATCATGACTTGCAATGCAAAACAAGTGGAGAAGTCAATAAAGAAGGAGACATGGTATACTTATGCATGATCATAGGCCCATGGAGAAGGAGATAACCAAAGGCCCTAAACTACAAGTTGGAAACAAAGAAGTAGAGGAATTACTTAAGGAATATGTAGATGTCATGCCCATAGAAGTGCCCAAAGGCTTACCCATAAAAGAGATGTAGACCACAAGATTGAGTTAATCTTAGGGGCAATCCCACCAACTAGGGCTCCATATCAAAAAAATCACACTGAACTGATGGAGTTGAAGAAGCAACTCCATGAATTGGAAGAGCAAGGCTTTATCTGACCAAGAAAGTCTCCATTTGGAGCCTAGTGTTGTTTGTTAAGAAGAAGAATGGTAGACTCAAACTATGTGCAGACTATAGGGCACTTAACAAGATCATCATCAAGAACAAATACCCAATGCCCTTAGTGGAGGACTTCTTAGATAGACTCCATGGATCAAAATCCTTTAGAAACATAGATCTTAGGTCAAATCCACATTGCTAGAGAAGATATCCCAAAGATGGCCTTTGTACTAGATAAGGAAGCTTGGAGTGGCTCGTCCTCAGATTTGGACTTATAACAAGCCAGAAAAGTTTTTGTGGGTTAATGGGTGGAGTGTTAGGCCAGAGATACATATGTCTATCATTATATACATAGATAATCTCTTAGTCTATAGCAAAACTTTAGAGAAGTACAAGGAAAATTTAAGACTAGTATTTGAGAAGTTAAGGCAACACAAAATATATGCAAAACCAGAAAAATGTGAGTTCACAGTGAAAGAGTTAGAATTCCTAAGGTTCATTGTAGAAGATGAAGGAATCAAAGTGGATCCCAAGAAGGTCAAAGTAGTGAAGAAATGGCCAACCCTAAAAACAATTCAAGAAGTTAGATAATTTTTAGGCTTCGTTGTATTTTGTAGGAGATTTGTAAAGGATTATAGTATGGTCATGGCCTCACTATCCCATTTGACCAAAGGAGAAGGAAATTTTATATGGGAAAGTGAGAAACTTAACTTGATGAAGGATTATATATGAGCTTGACCATTGTGGTCCAAGTGCCATATTTCACCAAACCCTTAGAAATCTCAATAAATGCATCTAATTATGACATTGGGGGAGTATTGATGCAAGATGGACACCATGTAGCCAATGAATCCAAGAAATCAATAGAAATAGAAACTAGGTGGAGTATCCATGAGAAGGAAATGCTAGTAGTAATCCATTGCCTTAAGAAGTGAAAGCACTATGTACAAGATAAGCACACAATCATCTTCATAGATAACATCTCACAAAAATACTTCTAGTCCCTACCTAAGTTGTTTGCCAAACAAGCTAGATGGCTAGATTTCATGGCAAAACTCAACATGGAAATTAAGCATAAACCAAGATCCACAAATAAGATAGTTGATGCACTAAGTCGAAAAGCTGATTAGAAAGAGGCGAGTCTAGCCAATAGTTGTAGACAGTGGTCAACATCTTATAGGAGGTTGGGGCTACGTAAGTTGGGTCGTATTCTTAGGTCTTGATTGCATGTCTCTCCTCAGTGTTGGTCATGATTTGGTAGCCTTCTTGCTCCCATTGGAGTTTGAGATCATACCATTGTCACAAGAAAGAGGAGTCATTAGCAGCCAGCTATTTTAGCTTCACAATTTCTTGGTCGGTGGTGGCAAGGGCCATGCCCTTGGCACATAAGACATAATGAGGCATTGCTTGCACGCTTGTTCACAAGAAATCTCGATATCTATGAGTTTCTGAGCTACCTGGGGAGCCTTAATGAATACAAATTCCGATTCTTCCCATGAGCAAGGTCTTGAAAGATATGACAAATGATACATGCTCTAGGAAGAGATGTCTTGAATCCCATATGCAAAGTGAGGAGAGTGGAACAACACAACTACTATAAAGCATTGTACTTGACTATCATTTTAATGAGTAATATCATGGTACTTTGTACTTTCAGTTAGTTGTCATTGCCAGTGTCTTACACAAGATTGTGTTTATGACTCCAAGCTTCCATCTTGGAGCCTAATTCACTTGTGTAATAGTCAGTCTCTTCATTGTCTATGTCATCATGAGTCTTGTCTCCATCTTCTATCCTCTGCAGTTGCCATGCTCTAAATCCGTGTTTTGATATGGAATCAGAGCCATGGTGATCATGGCACAGTTCTATACACTACTCCTTCAGTCTCTCTTCACTTCTTCTTACCTCTAGTTCGATGTATGACTCCATCTCTTCACTTGAATCACACTCTCTCTACTTGGCAGCCATAGCCAACCTGCACCCTACCTACTTTGACCTCTTGGATCTCCTCATACAAGCCAAATATCTTGAAGCTTCCTTTTGGAAAATGTTCTCCTACTACTGAAGCTTCTTTGTGGCACTTCAAACACCAACATTGCCCTGGTTATAACTCAACCTTGGCAAAATTTGAACTCGCTATTGAAACTGCGCCTACTGGTCGTTTGCATGCATGTTCTTTCTGCGAGCAGCGCGATCGACCTTGCTATCATAGGGCATTTCAAGCTTGGCTAATAAGCTTCCTCCAACTCAAATATTTTGCAAAATCATTCATCCTACATGCTATTGCGTTTTAAAAAAACAGTTGCTTACCTATCAAACCCTAATCCACCATAGCTTCCTCATTTCGAGCTCTTTTTCCACTTCATTTTCTCACTATTCTCAACACACTGAAGCCTCTAACACTCAGATCTAATCAATTTCCAACAAGTGCAAACCTCATGAAGAAGATTTGGAGCAACCCACCTGAAGATCAACCATCATCAAGCTCAACATAAAGTCTTCAAGCATAGTATCTCTTAATACTAATCTAGTGCTTCTTAGCACGTGTGTTTTCTCAGCACATTCAAGAACCACCAACTCATTGCTGGTTATTCCCAGTTGTTGGATGTTGATTCCTGGTCATGTCAATGACAAACATGAAGATTTTTAATGTGGAATACCCAATTGATTAAATCCCTTGTAAGCCTCAATCTCATTGTAAAAGGATAGACACTGCCTGAGTATATGTGTGGTAAGACCTCTTTCAAAATGTCTGAACTTGAGTAAATTCAATGGTGAAGGCTTTCATGCCTAGAAAGAAAAAACAATGTACCATCTCATGAGGAAAGATCCTTGGGATCTATTTGAGGATGATACAGGAGATGCAGATAGCAAGAAGGAAGATGATGAAGACGGGATCATTGAACAAGTCCAGCTCAAGACAAAGGAGTGGAAAAAGATGAGCATCAAGGCTCTAGGACTCATTGCATGGGGACTATATGATGATGTATTGCACCATATCTTTGGCATCAAAGGTGCAAAAAGGGCATGGGAAGAGCTTGACAGGATCTTTGGAACTCAAGCTAAAAACTCCAAGGTAAAACTACTCATGCAATTCTACAAACTGAATGTAAAAGATAGTTCTTCTATGACCATGCACATTAATAAGTTTGAGAGTTTAAAAACTCAACTTGCTACTCTAAAGAAGAACATTGATGAAGATGAAGCCATAGCAATATTACTAGCAAGTGTAAATCAAGAGCCGTATGAGAACCTTGTATCTACCTTAAGTAATGTTCCAAATCTCTCACTTAAGGACATTGAGAACTCTCTACTTGATGAAGAAACTAAACATAAAGACAAATATGCCAAGGGAGTTGTCTCAACACAGAGAGATAGTCTATTGTACACTAAGGGAAATTATGGAGCAAATAGCCGAGGCTAAGGATTCAACTCCGACAACAAAGGTTGGATGACATGTCATTATTGTGGTAAGACTAGTCACATAGCCAGTGAATGTTTCCGCCGTAAAAGAGCACAACAAGTACAAAATGGAAACCATCAAAATCTCTTCATGAATAAAAAAGATGAAGAAGATGCTTCTGCTATCAACAACAACTTTGGTAGATTGTTTTAAACAAACTATCTTTCCCATAGTGGATGTTAAAACCCTTACCAAAATGTAAAATTTCAAGCCTTAACTTGACTAGGCTGCCAAAGAGCTCGTCACTTGGCCCATGTACACATGTAGGGGGGGCAAAAGGCAGCAAGGGTATCATTTGAGGGGGGTGTTGAAAGATATGACAAATGATGTATGCTTCAGGAAGAGATGTCTGAATCCCATATGCACAGTGAGGAGAGTGAAACAACCCAACTACTATAAAGCTTTATACTTGACTATCATTTTAATGAGTAATATCATGGTACTTTGTACTTTCAGTTAGTTGTCATTATCAGTGTCTTATACAAGATTGTGTTTCTGACTCCAAGCTTCCATCTTGGAGCCTAATTCACTTGTGTAACAATCAATCTCTTCACTATCTATGTCATCATGAGTCTTGTCTCCATCTTCCATCCTCCATAGCTGCCATGCTCTAGATCCGTGTTTTGACACAAGGCAGTGTGCGTACCTCTGTTGCTAAAGGCTCATCTAAGAGACCTAGGTCTAATCAATAGTAGCTTTTAGCAAGTGTGGTAAATGTGGTGTCCAAACACCGAAGGAAACCAACCAAGTCATCCCCTGTATTTTCAGCTAAATCTATGACTAAGGCAAGGATCAATCATCGTTCATATGAAGGCTTAAGGCCTATTGGGGGTTGGGTTTTGACTGGACTCGACAGCTTAGGGCTAATGTCTGTGGTTGCAGCTACTCTAGAGTGTGCAGTTAGGCCTCTCATGTGCTAGGCTTGATTTGGGATTCTGACTTTGTGCTACCAAATGTTTGTGAGGCTTGAGTAGCACTAACAGTTCTGGGTTGAGTTGGTTTGGAGTCAGCAAGTTGCAGTTTCGGCGGATAGACTAATTGAGGTGTTGCAAGGTCAACGGTGTTGGGCTGTAGGGGCTTCGTAGCTTGAGCTTTTTATAGTTTTAGCACCTAATTTGTCATGCGGCTTTGTATAGTCAGGCTTGAGGGTGGCGCTTGAATAGAGCCGCCATTTGCCCTCTTGGTTTTAGGCACCCATATCCAGGCATTACCATTGTAATAGCCTTACGCTTGCAATAAGGTTTTGGAGTCCCATCTCATCTTGACCATTTGTTGGTGTCTATAATTTCTTCGTTGCCTCCTAGTAGGTTTTGAGCATGAGTTCTTAGGTTTGCAAGGTCATGGTTGCGAGCTCCTATATGGCAGTTTTTGATGTTTAGGCATTGACTTAAACTATGGTTCATGGGCGTTAGTTTTGATCTCAGCCACCAGCGATATGCTGACGGTGTGGCATGGCGGTTCATGACAAGACTTGACCCCCCTTCTTAGACTTGGTGGTAAATTTTTCTATTGGTGGCCTCGCGAGCTTTGATGGAATTGCCCTGCCCTTGCTAAAAGCCACGACTATTTGTACATTGCGGATAGCAAGGTGAGTACGTTGTGAGTCATAGTCAACATTACATTGTGCTTTCTTTTTAAATGAGTGTCCTAATAGCGATTCCTGACTGGCATCCTTTGCGTTCGGTAGCACATAAAAGATTATGGGCATGCTTTTAGACTCGATAGAGGCTACAAGTTTGCATTTTCCTAAAAGGGCATACAAACAACCCCCAAATGGGCTAAGTTGGCATTGGTAGGTTGTAGTTGTGGGTGATCAATTTGAGTCCAATGATCTCATGAGTTAATGTATTGAAATCGGCACCCTCATCAATCAATGTGTCGAAGGTATGTGTCTGTTGGGCAATGGCCATTATGCATAGGTAGGAGTGCGCTACTACCTCTTCATCTTCCTCCCCACTTTTTGTTATTGTGGCGACTCAGAATTTCACAGGGGACTCTAGCATGGGCACTCATGCAGTGGATGCATGGGAGGGCAGTACTTCTTTATGCAGCTATTGTTCAAGAAGCATATGCCCTCCTCTCCATCTAGAGTCTCGAGCTCTGCATTGTCGGTTCGCCCACTGATATTGCGGACTTGGAGAAGGCCCTAATCCCTTGCACTTCATCTTTTGTTTGTGGCCTTTTATTGAGTACAACAATACTAAATCACCCTGTACGAATTCTCACTGTTTCTTGACATGCTTGTCAAACCAACTCTTGCAACATGCATTTTTGCAAATCAATGCATGGGTAGCTAGAAGTTGAGTCTTTGATAAGTGTTCTAGCTCGAAGCGGTCAGTCCATGCCTCCTTTCTATGTCCCATCTCTCTTGGGTGTTTACTCTCAAGCTCCAGGACAAAGAACTCTACAGATAGAATGTCTTCAGACCCATAGGTTAACTTGAAGGGAGTCTGCCCTACCACTGTCTTATAGGCTATATGATAGGCCCATAAGGCTGCCGTCAGTTTATTGTCCCAGTCACTGCGTGAGGTAGTTATGACGTTCACAAAGATCTTATTAGTGGACTCAACCTGGCCATTCGCTTGTTGAGGGTAGTAAGGTAATGATTTTCTGTGGATGATTTGAAAGGTCGATAAGAGGTAAGCAATCACTTCATTAATGAAGTGCATGCCTTGATCACTAACTAGTTCAATGGGGAAGCCAAATCGTGAGATCACTTGCTCCCAAAGGAACTTAATAGTGGTTCTAGTATCGTTTTTCCTTGTGACTCGCGCTTTTTCCCACTTTGTGAGATAGTCTATGTAGCAATGACAATGTACTTGGCTTGTGAGTACTATGTCGTAGGACTAATCAACCCAATGAAGTCAATTTTCCATTTCTCAAATGGTTGTCTTGCAATGATTGGCCATTTTATCCTTGCGAACAAGTACCTTGGTCCATTGGCACTTGTCGCAGTACTTTATAAATCGTGCTCCATCCCGAAAAAGATTAGGTCACCAGAATTGAGACTACAACACCTTGTGGGTCATCATATCGCTACTAAAGTGCCCTTCTACAATTCCGTCGTGTGCTTCTCCAAGTGCATCATGCATCTCATGTTCGCACATGCATTTACACAGTAAGCAGTAGTGCCATAACCTATAGAGTTGTCCTGCTTGGACTATGTTATCTGCCAACAGTAAGGCATCAAATTAGCTCTAAACAAGTCCCTTTCACTAGACAGGTTAAGTAAATACACATCAAGCAAGTAGTCTGTGATGCCCTGTCCACAACGACTTCTCCTATGGGTATGCGAGACATATGGTCAGCCATGTAGTGCTGCTTCCCTTTGCGTACAACCACAAAGAAGTCAAACTCAATAGGCAGAAGTAACCATCAAGCAATGCATCCCGTAGCGCAGGGTTTGTTAACAAGATAAAGCAAAGCTTGATGGTCAACAAAGAAGACAAAAGGTGTGGCCAAAAGGTAATGCCGGAATTTCCTTACAGTAAACACCATGGCTAACCCTTCCCTCTTCATGGTGGAGTAGTTCATCTCAGTATCCATGAGTTATCTACTAGCAAAGCTCATTGAATAGTCTAAATTGTGTTCATTCGATTGGCACAACACAACTCCCATGGCAAACTTCAAGGCTCAATGTGAATGTGGAAGGTTATAGTCTAGTTTAGGGCTCATAGGATTGGCATTATGTTTAGAACCTTCTTTAACCCTTCATATGTGTGTTGGCATTCCTCAGTCCATTCCACCAGCAATTTGTATAGAGCCCTAGCGATTAATACATAGTTTAACACAAATCGTTGATAATACCATGTATGGCCAAGGAAGCACTAACCTCCCTTGTAGTCAGTTGGTGGTGGAAGGTTGTTGATAACACTAACTTTCCAGAAGTCGATGGCTATGCCATTCTTTGATACCACGTACCCAAAATTGGCACTTCAAGGGGTTCAATGAGAGACGATACAGTCTACATCTTTCAAATACCTACTCAAAGCTTGCCTAAGTGTGCCTTCCAATTAGAGTGGACACATAAATCATCAACAAATACCTCTAGCTCTCACATAAGCATGTCTTTGAAAATGGAACACATGAGCCTTTGAAATGTGGCTGGTGTGCTCATCAACCCGAAGGGTATGACCACGTAGGCAAAGATGGCCCACTCGGTAGTGAATGCGGTTTTGTGCCTATCATATGGATGCACTTGCACTTGATTGTATTGAGAGAAGCCATTCAGGAAACTGTAGGCCTCTTTACCTGCCACCCTCTTGAGCATATGCTCAGTGTATGGTAGTGGATAATTGTCTCTCTTCATGGCAGCATTAACTTTCTTGTAATCGATCCACACTTTGATTTTTCCATTCTTGTTCATTACAATCACTATGAGTGATACCTAGTCTATGTGCTTGATTTTCACTACACTCGGATCTACCCCTTTTAGCTCATTGAGGGACCATGCAAATACATTTGTGTATTCTCGCAAGAGAGCAATAAGAGTTGCCTCCTCTTCTTCGGTTAAGCTTTTAGCTCGCTGAGGGACTAGGTGAATATGTCTATGTATTCTCACAAGAGAACAATAAGAGTTGCCTTCTCTTCCTTAGTCAAGCCGTCGGGGCGGCCATAAAAACAAGTCGAGGTGTCTCCCCTTCCTCGACTAGATTGACCTCCTTGACTTTGATGGGTCCTTCTATAGGCTCACTCGCTTGCCCTTGTCTTTTGGCTCCTAGCAAGACCACTATCATCTCGCCTTTCTTAAATCTCGTGAATCGTTTCGACAGATCTTGCGGCTTCTTCTGCTCCTTAGCTTGCAAATCCCTAGGCTATTTCCTCCTTCAACCTTCGGTGCCTTAGGTGGACTGGTAGGTCTCCTTTGGTGCATTTGGTCTTAGGTGGTCAGAGTATCTCAAGATCACTGTCTGAGATTACTTCCAACTTGAAATCAAACTCTCTATCTTTGCTAGAAGAGGCAGTCTCTCTCAGAGGTGGTAGCTCTAATGCTGATTCTATTTTGAGTACTAGTGTGATGCTTGGTTGGGCAAGACTTGCTCCCTCATTATCAATCGCTCCTATTTTTGCCCATATTTGTCCAATTGCATGCCTCTCATTATCATACTCTATTGTGTTGATCTCTTATTCGCTCTTGTCACAGTGGAGGAATAGCAGTCTTCGTACTTATCATCGAAATCATCCCCATCTGACTACTCGTCATCTCCTAAGTGCAGCTCCTTGTCATCAATGGCTAAGGCCCAATTGTACATCAAGTTTAGGTCATGCACCTTGGTCCATCACCACTTGGGTTCATCTAAGAGATCCTTCAACGGTTCAAGATTTGCAGCTGGGTTACCAACTAATTTGTCCATCAGGTGCTCTAGGATCTCGTGGAGGTCTTGTTTGTTGTTTAGGATGTAGAATGTGACAAAGGTGGGGTAGCCCATGTGAGCTCCTAGCCATCATGTAGATTGGTACTGAGGGTGTGTCTCTGGACTTACCGACTACCTTAGTAGCTTGCTCATATTCCTCATTATCTGAGAATGGCAATTCGATTGTGACTAGTACATGCATCCAATCCCGCTCATCCTCAGGGTAAGGGATATACTTAGTTAGTGGCCCGTAAGATTTCCTGATGTGAGTGTCACCCTTCAACATGGCTGAGATGGTGTCTGGGTCAACTAGTATAGTCCTCCGAGTATCCATCTCCACTCTTACCACTTTCGTTCGATTGCTTAGGAAGATCAGATTGTTTCCCCAATCAACAAGATATTGTAGCCCACTCCTTTCATGACTATAAAGTCCACTGAGAACCGGACTCTTGCAATCTTCAATGGCTAATTTTTCAACACTCCGGATGGCTTCACTTACGTTCCATTAACCAGTGTGGCATTAAACCTAGCATCCTCGACAAGTGGGTTACCCCAAGCCTAGAGTACTGCATGGGTAAGTACATTGACTCCTACCCCCGTGTTTACAATCCCTTTCCTTGTGGTATCACCTAGAGCTAGGACCGCTAAGACCACGTGCATTTCAGTGCCTTTCCAAAAAGCACTAACATGCAAAGACTTGGATACTGAACTCAGCGTTAGGCTTGGTATGTTACTGTATCATAGTCTTGCAAGTCAACGGCAACTTACTCCATCGATCCTTCCATCCATTGCTTTAGCTCCTGCCATAGCATCGGATGCTATCTAAGTAGATCTCCTAGGCTTAGAGTTACAATAGTGGTCAGTAGCATTGTGAGAAGATTGCTAGCCGCTTACTTGTCTCTTGATTCTACGCTCCTTGGCCAATGGCCTCGACTAGTTTACTAGCCCGTGGCGTTCAAGCTCTGTCTTGGTGGCACAATTTGCGGTGTGAACATGTCTCTCGATCGTGTGGAGAGACTAGTGTGCTCATGTTAGAGAGATCATTGATCTCATCCTCCATGGGCTTAGTATCCTTTAGGTGTTCTTGGGGTTCTCTCACCCACTCCTTAACCTTTTCTATGGCTTCGGGTTGGCGCTTCGGGTTGCGGTACTCCCGTACCTTGGCACTCCCTTTTCTAGCTGTCTTTGGAGCGGATGTTTCTCCCTTTGGCATCCTTGACTTTCTTTCTAACAGGCAGTGTTGTTGTGCTCTTGGTTTTCAATGTGACCTTTGCTTCACTTTTCTTCTTTCGTCAACTACGCCTTTTCTTTCCGATTGATTCTATATCCAAGTAACTAGGCACTAGCAATGATATGTTAGCCTGCTTCGTCTACTTGTGGATCGTAACATGCACGGGATTGGCATGGCCTCCCCATTGAGTGCCTCGACACCAAACAACCCCAATGGAACTAATGGCACCACGTCCAAACTAGAGGATGGTCTCCACCTATGGCAATCAACAAAAAGGCGGGTGATTCCATACTCAATGCATCTGAGATCAACCTTATCTCAATTAGCTTGTTGCCTCTCGGGGCAGCGCAAAGAGATGTGTCCTAGGTGACCACAAGTCTAGCTCTTGGGTCTACCCTCCTAAGCGTCTGTCTCTCCCTCTTCCTAACACCTTCACCGACACTGGTCAATGATCCATGAGAACAAGATTTCCCTCTTTGTCATACAAGACATAGGGGTTCACATAAGGCTCCTCATCATTCGGTGCCTCCACATAGTGGATTGGAGCATGGATGGGTTATGTAAGGTCCAGGTGGCCTAGGTATGCCTATGGGATTGATCTCCATCCTAGGGATGGATGGCTTTGCATCATTAGGCGTGAGAAGGGCCACGAGGCTCCTCTCTTAAAGAAATTTGTAACAAACCTTTGGTCTACACTGTTTGATCTGATTTGTGTTCGAAGCGCATTTCAAACTCCATTTGGGAGTTAGAGATTGTTAATATGTGAATATGATAAGGTACACGAATTCTACAAACCTTGTCATTTTGCAAATAGGTTACAAGTGTTAGCTGTGGCAAACACTATTTGGATACAAATATTACAAGTGTTGCTTATTATATGCTTATGTACTAAGTTCAGTACATGTGACAGTTTACCTGAATTAGCAAGTTGTTGATAAAAATAGATTTTAGGATTTTTAATGCACAATGTTCAAGGGATTTAATCAAATTGTCATTGGCAATCTTGACAAGCATAATTTTCATGCTTGGAAGTTCAGATTAACCAATTTTCTTATGGGCAAGGTTACTGGGACTACATTGAAGGAAATAATGTTGAGGCTCCAAAGTTATCAAAAAAAAATACTACGCATGAGCAGACCAAAGCATTTAAGGAATAAAACCAGGGTGCTCAAAAAGTTATGTATTAGCTTTCCATTAGTATTTCAAACAAAATTATTGGGCATATACATATGGTAAACAATCTTGTAGAAGCATGGAATAACCTAGTCAAACTATCTGGTACAAATATCAAAGCTAGAAAGTTGCAATTGAAGTTTGAGTTAAACAATGTCAAGCATGGCAATCTTTCTATTAATAGCTATGCATTGAAGATTATAAGCATTGCTGAATGTCTTGGGTTTATTGAAGTGTAGGTTGATGATGATGATATAGTGGCTACATGTTTGGATAGCTTGGGGGAGGAGTACAAACAGTTTCAAATCTCCATCAACATAAGAGAAAAACTTGGATCTTATTGCATCTTTCTCTACCCTAATATAGATAGAGGTAGAGGTCATGGTGGTAGAGATTGTGGTGGTAGTCATTATGGGCAAAATCAAGGGCAATCTCATGATTCAAAGGAGTTGTAGAGGGAGCTCATGCTCAACCGCCAAGACCCATGGACCACTTATTCGTTCAAGCATTTCAAACAAGCATCTATGACTATCTCTCACCTAGCCGATGTGCCTTCGATCCTACCAGGGTGTAGTGATCTTACCTTGCTACATAAATGAGTTGCCTCCTCCATCAAGCACACCGGTAGCTCCAGGATTCTTGATGCAAGCTCAAGCATCCTCAAGCCTCCACCTCCAAGCTCCATCCTCCATGGCTACGTGCGAGAGAAGAGAAGAGAAGAGAAGAGAAGAGAAGAGAAGAGAAGAAGAAGAGAGGAGATGGTGAAGAGCTTCACCTCCTTGATCCCTCACCCTCACACACTCACTCCCTCACTCTCACACTCCCTCTCTCAAGCACACACAAGCAAGCAAAGAGAAGAGAAGAAGAGAAGAAGAATAGTCTCTTGTTGCCACACACCAAAGAATGAGCTCTCATTCACTTTTTGGAGTTTATATACATGGCCTAAAATCCCTTGGGCGATCATCCAATTTTTTACATGATCGGCCATTCTAGCAAGGCTCTTTTTTCCATTCCCTTCTACTTGGCCTATTTCTTTAGCCTATGTCCATCTATCCTTTTACAATTTGCACGAGGGATCCTGGCGCTCTTTTACAAAAGTCATGGGGCGTCTTTCACTTAAAATTTCACTTTTGCCTTTAACTTGATTTTAGAGACCGCCCTTGTGCCTTTTCTTGTTCTCTGTCCTACTTCTTCCATTTCATCCGCATTTCACTTCTTTTGCTTCTATCTTGAGTGGGGGTTATAATTACCCCCCTCCTAGACGAGTGCTAGTCCCATGGCACTTGCAGGGCTTTGTTGTTGTGAGGGTCTAGTGTTTCAAAGGGTGGTTGCCTAAGTGGATGATGGGGCCTTGTGTTGATTGGTAGCAGTTGAGGAGCTTGGCAATGATTGCATTGTTGGAGATCGAGGGTATGCTGAGTGGATGGTGGGGCCTCTGATTTTGGTGGTTGTAGCATCCGGGAGTACCCGAAAAGAGAAGATGTGCTCTACCTAGGGGGAGTGTCTACCTCACCGTGTAGTGCATCGTGCTTGTGTTGGTGAAACAGGGAGCTCGCTCTAAAGCCTGGGTGATGTCCCACACTTGAGGACCCCATGCGTGCAGAAACGAGGTGTGGTGGTTGCAACTCGGGGAGACAAGTCTAACCGTAGAGGCGAGTGTTACCTCCCTAGGTATGTCCTGCCCTTGAGGTGCCCTAAGCATGCGTAGTGGGGGATCAAAAAGGGCTAGGGGGTTAGCCACCGATCGACCAAGGCCATCGAACACGCCTAACTTGAGAACCCTTAGGTGCAATGACTGTGGTCTATATGCAGCTCATTGTGTCTTCATGTGATTCTCTTTTTCTATTTCCATTCTCTTATTTTTTTCCTTTTTTTGGAGTTACATAGTCATGACAGAAGCTAGTCTTCATCATCAAAGTGAGGTGGAGAAGGAGGCTTAATAGATTTGTTAAGGAATTGGCGGCTTTGGAGATAGCTCTCGAGGTCTAGGCAGACTTGAAGAGTGGTGGTGGAGAGAAATGGATGATTGCAGCGGGTGAAATGGCTATCCTTCATATCCTCTAGAAGAGCTAAGCAAAATGAAGGTAGTAGTATAGCTCTCATCATTAGTCGAGCCATTGCACAACTATCTATAGTATTAGGATCAAAATGGAGGGCTGGGAGGCCGCGCTCTTGCGGAGTGGGGTCTTACTTAAGGAGTATCCTAAGCAATCTAAGGTAATTACAGGTGGTAATAAAGGCGGGTTCAGGGCATGAAGAGAATTCATTGATGAAGTGGACCATGGTATCATACAAATTTTCTAAGGTGAAAATAAGGGCATCTTCAATACAATGCAGATTATAGATTATCGAGAAGTCATACCGTGGCCGTGGACATTGTGATCAAACCCTTCGAGGGTATGGCATGAACATTGGGTTGTTTCGCTTGAAGGGTTGAGTGTTGCAAAAGGCCATCCAAGTGTCCATGTTGACGTCGCATATCTGCCTTCTCCATGTAGGTTGGCCTTCGTAACTAGGCATCAACCTCAGCACTTCAAAAACTTTGTTTGGCCAAAATTTAGCATCTTCAATGCCCCATAGAGTGGGGTTTTGTTCTCTCTCCTTTAGCCATTTCTCCCCGAGCCTGCCTCCAATATTAATCACCTCCTCCACCACCTTGATGGGAAAAACTCTATGCAAGTCGATGGGAAATTGAAAATTAAGATCGAAGGGGTTCCTAGCCGTTTCTTGCCGTTCCTAGATCACAAGGTCGATGTGGAAGCTTGCTGGGAATTCGTCCTTGCATGGTGGGATAGGTATAGGTGGTGCTATTGCTGGTCTAGCATTCTGTCTTCTTCTTTTTTCCTCCACTATTTGTTTTCTCCTTTCTCTCAATGCCACCTTTCTTTTTGAGGAGGTATCTACTTGTTGCTGCTTATCTAGTCGTGGGAAAGGAGGCGGTGGGACAAGCTCTTCCTCCTGCAATCCCATTTCAAAGTTTATTTCAGCCTCCTCCTATTGCCTTGGCTCTTGTTGTGCCCTTCTATGAATCCAAGTGCTTCAACTTCTTGTGGTGTTAGGCCTGTCAGCAAGAGATAGTGGCGTTATTCTTTAAGGCTAAGGCCAGCTCCCACAAGTTGTGGTGGCATCTGCAAATTCACTTTCAGGGCATGCATGCTATCCCTAGCTTCTTCTTTATGGCTTCTATGGATTCTCCTTCCTTTGCTTGTGTGACATCTAGTAAGGTATTCAAGAAGGCATGTTGCTGAGTTTCAAAGCCCACTTGGGCGGCCTCTGCTCTACTTTCAGTGAGTACTTTGTCTTTCTCCACTTGAGCCAGACGACACGCCAAAGTTTTCACCCTCCTTTCATTGCGGGTTGCCCACTCTTCTGCTCTCATTGTCATCTCCTTGAAGCTTTCCCTTTGCCTCTGTGCTAAGGCTATTATTGCCAATTCATGTTCTTTCCACTTCTGAGTTATCCCCTCCTCATTTTCCAGGTGCTCGATCTCTCTCTCCAACCTCTCATGCTCATCTATCCCTAGCATCACTCTTACTGCCATGTCTTTGACCTCTTGATGATGTTCTTCCTCTTTGCTCTCTTTCTGCTTCTCTTGCAGCGAGCTCATCCATGCCCAGTTGGACTCCTCTCTTCAACTGAGCTTCCATGTCCTCATGCTACATTATTGAGAGTTTATATTCACGTTGTAGTCCAATCAGCTCTTGGTTCTCATCTTCGAGCAAGAATACTATAATTGTGGTGAGAATATTCATATTGCATATGACCATCTAGAAAAGAGAAGATGTGGAAATAATATAAATGAAAGAAGATAACATAACAATTATATGTCTCCTAGTAAAATCTAGTTGATAATGAGAATTTGTTGATTACATAGCACATGATGGATCTAGTATATGCAAACATCATCAGGAATGATTGAGGATATATGGTATGTGGATTTAGGTGTCTCCAACCATATGATGTCTCATATTAGAGAATAGTTCGGATTAATGAAAAATCCTAAAATTCCTAGTTTTGAGAAAATATGTGATAATATAGCACTCATTTGCTCATGTTAGGAGTGTCCCATTGTATATGCAAGATGGAAAAGTTGTGTGTTTAGTTGATGTGCCGCATTTGCCTAACATCACAAAAAACTTGGTTTTTGTTGAGCAACGATTGAAAGTAAAGTTTAACCAGAATGGCTACTTTGTAGACAATTTTAGGAATGGGTATAAATGGTTACAAAAGACACGCGTGTGGAAATGATACTTACCTTGGATGCAAATGTACCCAACCTAAAGGCCATTATGTTTGCACAAGGTGGAGGAGTTGCGGTTGATATTAACATTTAGCATAGATGTATTGGCCATGTAAATGTGCAACGGTTATGCAGTCACATTAAATTGTGACAAGCTTGTCTAAGTTCAAAGTGGCTAATATGTAGAAAGTAAATGGAGCATACCAACTTGGAAAATAGACAAGGCATGCATTGCCCCATGATAAACATGTAAGTAGGCATTTAATAATGTTGTACATTCAAATGTATGGGGTCCTAAAAATACTAGATCAATGGCTAGACAGAAGTGTTATGCAACCTTTATTGATGATCATACAATGAAGATATGGGTATATACTATGAAGGGGTAAAGTGAGGTATTCTCTTACTTTTAAGATTTTAAAAATCTAGTTTAGAAACAAATAGTTGTGTAGAGTAAGTGCTCAAGGGTAGATAGAGGGGGAGAGTGTCTCTCTAATGAATTCAATAATTTTCTGAAATATCATGGAATTCACAGGCAATTTACATGTAGGTAAACTCCATAATAGAATGGTGTTGCTAAAGGAAAGAATAGGCACATTGCAAAAATTGCACAAGCCTTGATGGCTGAAAAGAACATGCCTCATTATTATTAGGTTGAAGATGTCTCTATAGCTGTGCATATTATAAACAAGACTCCCACTACTACTACAATGCATGATGTGATACTTGAGGAGTTGTTTACTAGCATGAAACTAGATTTGTCACATGTTAAAGTATTTGGATGCATTGCGTATGTACATGTTCCTGTTGAGCTAAGGAAAAATTTGGATCTGCAAGCTAAAAAGTGTATATCTATTGGCTAGTCCTTGAGCAAAAGGGTTGCATGTATTATAATCCAGTTACACATAAGTGATAGGTGAGCAAAGATATTGTCTTTAATGAGATGAATAGTTTTTGTACTACTAACTTTTTTTTGTTGTAGATGATGTAAAAAAAGAAAAGGTGATTGTAGAAAATGTGAGTCCACAGTCACAGACATTGAGTGGGCTAGAAGATTTCTCTTCTAGTAGGTCTATTGAGAGACTATGGAGTGGTAGATTACATGCAAATAACACTCTTACAAGTGCAAAAAATGTATCGGGCAAGAAAAAGAAATGTGCTTGATTCACTTGGTGTACTATTTTTGTAGGCTATTCATATGTAGATGGTAAGTTTGATGGCTCGTATCAAAGTATGGATGAGAAGTTTGGTATTACAGTTGTTTGTATGCCTAGTGTAAGGAAAACCAATGCTAATGTAAAGCGATCACATAATACTCTACAAGTGCATATGTCAACGAGAGTAAGCTATCTCATTAAATAGGTTAATATATGATGGCTATATTACTCGCCATTATGCATATATGACAAAGGTTATAAGATCAATTGAGGCCACTTATTTTGAGGAAGCTATTGGTCATGTGCATTGGGGAAAAGCTAAGAATGAAGAAATGGTTGCACTGAATGTAAATCAAACTTGGGATCTGGTACCATTGCTTGAGGAAAAGAAAGCTATAGGCTACAAGTGGGTTCACAAAGTACAGTGTAATGTAGATGGAAGCATGAGCAAGTACAAAGTGAGACTAGTTACCACAATTTATGCACAAACTTATGGGATTGATTATGAGGAGACATTTACTCTAGTGGCAAAGATGGCAACTATAAGAGTTGTCATTGTAGTGGTTGCAACAAAAGGTTGGATTTTGCATCAAATAGATGTGAAGAATGTATTTTTGCATGGTGAGTTGCAAGAAGAAGTGTACATAGAGTAGCCTTTGGGTTATGAGAGTATGGTTCACCTTGATTATGTGTGTAGGCTATGCAAATCTTGGTATGGGTTGAAACAAGTATCAAGAGCGTGGCATGACAAGATAGCATTGTATCTCGTCTTTATTGGTTTTCATGTTGGAAATGCAACTTACTCGCTTTGTTGGCATCAAAGAGATAGAGGCATTGTTGTGATTACTTTTTAAGTGGATGATTTGATTGTCAGGGTTGATAATGTGCAAGAGGTGGAGCATGTGAAGAGTATTCTCAAGAAAAAATTTGACATGAAAGATTTGGGAGAGATAAAGTACTTTCTTGGCATTGAGGTGATAAGAACAACTAAAGGGATATGTCTCCCACAAAGATACTACATCTTAGATATGTTGACAAAGTATGACAAGGCTAATTGTAAACCAATCTTAATGCCATTAGATCAAAATGTGAAGCTAATTGTTGATATGGGTAAGATGTTGGAGGATCCTACAATGTGCATGAAGATGGTGAGAAATTTGATCTTCATCACTATCACTAGGCTTAATTGTAATTATACAGTTGGCTTGGAGAGTCAATTTATGGAGGTGCCTTGTAAGCCTCATTTGGATAGTATGAGACATACCTTGAGGTACCTTAAGGCCACATTGGAGTATGGTCTCTTTTATGAGACCGACTTGGTGGTGTAGTTATTTGGTTACATTGATATAGGTTGGGCAAGCACTGTGTCTGACAAGAAGTCCACTAATGGCTATGTATTTTCCTTTAGAAGCAAGGTTGTGACTTGGAGTAGTAAGAAACAAACCAATATTGTATTATCAAGTACAAAGATAGAGTATAGAGGTGTTGCTATGGCAACATGTGAGGTAGCTTGGATGCTAAAGCTACTTGATGATTTGAGAATACAGATAAACAAGAGAGTTGTCATTTATTGTGACAACATGAGCAACATACAGTTGGTGAGAGGAACCTAGTATTTCATGCATGCATGAAACACATTAAGATTCATTACCATTTCATTAGAGAGCTGGTCTTGACAAGTGATAGTTATCTCATATATGTGAGCATAGAGGAGTAGGTTGCAAATACTTTCACCAAGGTCCTAGGAGCAAAAAAAGCTTTGGTGATTTCAAAGCTTACTTGGAGTACAGATCATGGAGTTGAGCTTAAGAAGGAGTGTTAAGATCCCAAGCTCAACATGAACTGACAGTCACATGGATGATTGTTTTGGCATTCATATCACTGACATAGTTAGTACCTGTATTAGCATATCATTCTAGTAATAGTTTACAATTGGACATTAGTTATCCATGTACTCGAGTTACAAGATATCTATCCAATCATGTCTCTACTAAGCATGTTCGCACTATGGAATATCTTATGAATGTTGTACTCTCTCTTGTTCTTAGCAGACTATTATAGTGGAGAAAAAGAAGAAGAAGAAAATTTAGGATTTTTAGCTTTCTATCTTGTGTGCATTCTCTACGTGTTATGTGTCTTTGAAGAGCTTAAGCTCCCTCTCTCTTCCCTATATTTTCACTGCTCTACCTTGTGGCATTCTCTCTCGTGTGCATTATCTATGTGTTATGTGTCTTGGAAGAGCTCAAGCTCCCACTCTCTCCTCCCACATTTTCATTGATCTACCTTTTAATTGGTATTAAGGCATGCATTCAAGGAGCTTCTTCAGCATTGCATTCAACCCATGAAGAAAATCTTTGCAGCTTTCATGGTAGCCACACTATTGAGTGTAAATGCACATGTGCCTACCCACTCGTGTATTTCTATACTCGCATACATGTACACTATAGGTGGTGGTGACTATCACTATCATTTCATTCTTTATTATTTCAGTGACATTTGAATAAAGGAAAGGCTGGTCACACATTGTGACTGTTGAAGTTCCCATATCTTATGTGTGTATCTCTCTCTCTTGCTCTTGCTCCTTCCATCATAGCTCTTCCTTCTGCTTGTGTGTTTCCACTCTAGGCTCACTCCCTTCAATTGGTATTAAAGCCAACCATTTCAGGAGCTTCTTCATCCTTTGCTTCAACCCGGATTCAAAGCTTCAACTCAAGGTTTCATGGCAACCATTGTTTCTTTCTCTTGAGGCATGCATTGAGTATTTCCTTCTTTCGACTTATTCCAACTTGCTTCACGCTTGTTGAGGAGATTCTGGTCATAGATCAAATGTTGTATGCGCGCGTAGTGAGCACCGGAAGGTCCCCAAGAACAAAACAACTCTACTTTTGCACAAAAAACAAGAGAGAAGACTTGCATGACATGAAGCAAAATACTAATTGGGTACAATCTCCCCCCACTCCTTGTGTGAGTGCTCCATAAAGCATGTATTTGATATATTATTCATCTCCAAGCTATAAAAAAATAGCCCAATTTACAATTAGCACACTGTAGCTTTTGTGTTTGCTTTTGTCCCACTAAAGAATTAAAGCTATTGGACACCCAAAGAGTTGGGCGGTGCCCAAATACAATGTCCAATAACAAATACCTAAATCGTGCACCCATGCGCATACAAAATAATAAATAAATGTTAGGCGCTTCAATAAATAAGCGCGTCAAAATAAATATTGGCGCCACGCCTAAGATGCGCTCCCATCAAAAATGATAATTTATTCTAAATAACTTGAATGCACGCTATCGCCCAGTGCTTCCCAACGCCACTGCTGCCTGCTCTACACATCAACTGAAGCATTCACAATTGTTAGAAAATAATAAAATTAAACCGACAAAAGTGAATACCTAGCAGTCTTTAACTACAAAATAAATAAATTGGTTAGAACTCAATCCTAACCTTAATTTATTATGAGTGCACACTCTAAACTCATAAATGTCTATTAATTTAAATATGTATTTTGCGAAATCACCCGCTATGGAATCACCCACTTGCACATTAAATTAACAAGATGCCCAAAAAGGACAGGCGTCCCCATCGACTTTTTGCACAAGGAATCCACCTTGTGTATGAGCCCCGAAAATAAATAAAATTTTACGGAATCCACCGTGGAATATGCCTCCTAGCATTAGATTTCCAAGGCTTAACTAGTCTTTTTGAGTACATATTGAGCTGAGAAGCAATCATTTTATCCATTTTGGGTGGATATAGACCACATTGTAGAAGTCATGGACAACTATGGCAGCTTGATAACACTATCGTATGTTGACCATAACTTCTGTATACGGTATCAGATTTAGGTATTCTATAGCTAGCAATGAAAGAGCTCAACGAGATTAAAAATTAGGGCACTCGCAAAGTTGATTTTGTGCAATGTTTTATTCTTTGTTTCACATGGAACAAAATTGTTATGATTTGGATAGCAAATAATAAATTCCGTAATGTATGTTTGATGCTTCAAAGATGTTATTTTGGTGCTCACATGGTATGATTAAGCTTTTGAGACTGATTTGAGCTTGAAATAGCTCAAATTTCACTATCATTTCAAAGCTATAATAATAGGACAACAAACACTTATCATTGAAAAGCTTATGCTTAATGTTCATTGATGCTTTACGGGATACTCTGTGGATGTACCACTACTTGATTGTTATGTATACTTTCCAATATGCTATGGCATGCTTTTGAGTTGAAATTTGAGCTCCGTTACAGTGATATTGGCTATGGTTACATGACTTGGATACTTAAGTGGCTTATACAATTATGAGCTTGAAGAATATATTAGGTTTTATGCTTCTAGATGTATGCTCTATGGATCTTGGATGTCATTCACATGATGTTTTGAGCTTTGCTTGTTCCTTTGGCATACGACTTTTGCTTTAGTGGGAGCTACTTGGCTTTATGTACTGAGCTACTTTGACACTTGGATGTACTACAGAGCATTTGGTTTATGCAATTGAGCTTGAGCTTATCATAGTGAGATAGTAGCACTAATTGTGCCATGCACATGCTCTCTTGATAGTTATTGGATGCAATTATCCTATCGTGGGGGTTGATTTGATATCTTGGCTTGGACCTACTACTTATGTTTATTAGGGTGTTGTCAGTAGTATTTATACTAGGCGCTCCGCGCCTAGACTTGCCCCAGGCATGATACTTGTGGGCGGGGGCAGGTGCTGGATGCATGGCACCCGCCCCCGCGTTCTCTTTTTTTTCTTGTGGGGGAGGTGGGAGGCTGCCACGTGGCACCCACCCCCCACCTCTCGTTAACTAATAGTATAGATGCTTCTGGTTTATGTATTGAGCTTTTTACTTGGTGTATTATCCATCTAGCAATTCTTTTCATTTACCCTTGAGACCTACCCTATGCATGACGTCTATGCCTATTGCATGTATGGCTTCTAACACATTGCAATTGTGATAGTCTTTGGTGTTGGTCGTTCCTAGCTTCTTCCTTCTTGGTTACTCACAATTGGTTGTTGGCATATTGCTATAGTTTATTACAAGAACCTATCATTTTAGTTTTATGCATTCTATTTGTGGGCAGTCACTTGCACTTGACTGTCTTTTGCTTATAAGTTGTGGATAACTTGTTATTTTAGCAGTATCTTTAGTCTCCCAAATTTGCAGAGTACTACATCAACCCGTCGTCTTGCCCTTCTTTGTACTTTCTTAATCTCATTATGACTAGTGGTTTTTGTGATAGTGCTATCTTCAATATTGAAAAACTGGATGGGACTAATTACAACTATTGGAAGACCCAGACATGGTAGGTTTTAGTGTAGAAATTGCAAGTTTGACCATTCAAAAATGGGATGCCAAACCCGAAAACTGTGTAGGTGACAATTGGGATAAACTAGATGAGCTATGCAAGTCTACAATCATTTTATCGCTCTCTAAGCAGGTTCATTACAATGTAGTTGTTCTAAGACATGTCACGAACACGAACCATGCAGCCAAAAAGAAGTAGAGGAAGACCAAGGAAGCCCAAGTCAAAAAGTAAATGGAGAAGCTCATTCTGCCTAGGCAAGAAAAGTGGAGGAGAAGGCAAGCTCAGAAAAAACGTAGGAGAGCATCGAATATTCTAGCAAAGTTCTCTAAATGATGAAAGAAAGCATTGAAGATTCTAGCAAGCTGCTCTGAAGGATGAAGGAAAGCACTGAACATTCAAGAAATGTGCTCTCTCAGGGATGAAGGAGAGTCTCCGAAGGCTCTTGCAAGGAAAGCGGAAGGGGTGGAATGTAATTCATTTTATAAAAGATCCAGGCTCCCTCTTATGCAAGTTGTAAAGTCTAAATAGGCATAAGTGAAGTCTAAACAGACATAGGTGAAGGGATGAGGCAACTAGAAGGGAAAGATGCCTCATCCCTTCTAGTTTTTACATGATCATGTCTGTTTAGACTTCACTTCACTAGGGATGAGGCAACTAGAAGGGAAAGATGCCCGATCATGTAAAAAAGGAGACAGGTGCCCAAGGGATTTAGGGCTTGTATATAAACCTGAAAAGTGAATGAGGAGCTCATTCTTTGGTGTGTGGCCAAAGTGGTCTCTTATTCTTCTCTTCTTCTTGCTTACTTGTGTGTGCTTGAGAGAGTGTGTGTGTAAGGGTGAGGGATCCGGGAGAAGAAGCTATGCATCATCTCCTCTCTTCTTATTCTCTTCTCTTCTCTTGTGTGTGGTTATGGAGGTGGAGGCTTGAGGTTGCTTGAGCTCACATATTGAATCGTGGAGCTACTAGTTTGATCGTGGGAGGAGGATACTCATTCGGACATGAAGGTAAGTTCACTACGCCCCCGTAGGATCGAAGGTGCATTGGCTAGGTGAGAGATAGCCATTTTTTGCTTGCTTGAAATGTATGAAGCAATAAGTGATCCATGGGTCTTAGCAGATGAGCGTGAGCTCCCACTATATCTTGGTTCCATTGTCGGGACACCAATTCAAGCTTGAGCACTTGCGCGCCTCAAATCAAGGGTCGAAGTAGGGTTGCATCCCCGAAGCAATGCTTGATATAGGTAGGAGATTCGGGGTTTTTAATCTTCAAAACAAGTAAGTATTTTGGGTTTTTGATGAGTAGCCAAGTTAGTAAATCATTTCAGTATTTGGGTTTTGATTTTTGTTGTATTTAGAGTAGGATAGGATCAAGAAAACGAAGCGAATCGACTTAGGATTTTTACTGTAAAACAGGCCCGAACAAGGCATAAACAAGGGAAAAAAATGGGAAAAAACAGAGCTTAGATGTATTAATACCACAAGGGGAGTGATCAGAGAGGTCAAGACTAAGCAGAACAAGGGTATAAGGCCCCAACGGGCAACGGGGAAGTTCATTTGCACCTTCAACAGTTTGAGAGAGAGAGCTTGAGAGAGAGAGAGAGAGAGAGACCTTAAACTTTGGGCAAATAAATCGGCTTCCACAAGAGTTTGTTGAGCATATCAGGTGTATAGAAACCTTCAGGTGTATCCATTCTTGTATTTTGAAGCTCCTTCATGTTGCTGTGATCGAAATCATCACCATGAGTCAATTTTTTTGTCATTACTATTTGTGTGCCGTCAGAATTAGACACCGTCCGATTCCCAGAATCGAACAATCGAACATCTGATTATGTCCAATCAGACGTTTGGATTTCCTCTACATGTCCGATCAAACGCTCCACATCCAATTCCGTCTGTCGATAGGACATTCACCCTATCCAACTCGGAGGATTGAACATATCACAATCGGACACTTCAAAAATTAGACTCAGGCACTTGGTCATCAGCCATTCAAACATTCTAGAATCGGACTAGTCTAAATCGAATGCCAAAATCGAGCTAGCTTGAATCGAATGCATGAAAATCAAACAATTGAAAATCAAACGTCCAATTTTAAGGATAAAAAAACATTGCAAAATCGGACACTACAGAATCAAATCAAAAGTTTGATAGGAGAAATTGATAAATTTAGTGCATCCTGGGCGAAGCAGAATATCTCTTGCAATTAAGAAAGGCTCCGAAAGCCTTACACGTGCAATTGATCTTAGAAATTGCAATCAGACGGCTAGACACGACGATCACGTCATCTTTTAGCCCCTTTTAAATCAGTAAACTGACCCTTAGACCCCCATTTGACCTTGATCGAGTTGAGTAGCATAGTAGGGACCCTAGAGACTAGAGAGAGTGACCAGTGACTGAGTATAAAGCCCTATTCAACCGAGAACTTAGACCGGAGTGCAGAAGCTACATTCATTATCTTGTGTTTGCACCCATATTGTTTTCAACACTTGAAGTATACTTGGAAAAATAGAAAGCTTGATTTCGCACAGTGCACAGAAAAGAGCACCATGCACACACTGAGTGAACGTAAATTGAGGATTGTCTGTAAATGAAAAGGAACACACTCAAACTTAATGAATAGAATGAACCCACCAATAGGAGATGACCCCTCAAACCTAGATGGGTGATCAAGCAACCCCAATTTGTAGGACCAAGTGATCGGCACAACACTGAAGGCTAGACGCATTGAAGGAGCAATACCATTGGAAACGCGACGCTGCCCGACTTGATCGACCTCATCAATAATTTAGTGGAGCAAGAGATTGTAGATATCGCAGAATCATGTATAAATTGCGGAAATGACGAGCTTGACCCATGAGATTTCCCAATCGAAATCCAGCAGATGGTGGATGAATATGACACACAAACCAGGTTGTGGATCACCATGGCTAACTATCGAAAGACATCATAGCGGACCTCAAGGAGGAAAGAAAGATTGCGCAGAGAGCCTTGCAAAGCATAGTGGCATACAACCTGTTAGAAGATGGGCATAGAAACCCAATGTAAGCAAGGGAGTATAAGGACAGATGGGTGTGAATAGCCCTAGGGGCAGGGGAAACCCTAACCCTAACTGGCAAAGGGCTATATAAACAGTCTATGGGTCACTATCATTTAAGAGAGAGTGTACCCAAGTTGTACTCTAAGCAACTTAGTAAGCAAGATTTCATTCTTGTACTTTGAGCTCTTCTCTCCCTCTTGTGCACACATTCTACTATTGCAAACTCTAATTCTCAACATGGTATCAAAGCCATCTCTGATCTCCCTAGCTTCCCTCAGCATCAGTCATCACTAAGTGCACATTAGCTATCATTTTCTTCACTCTATCCTTCTTTCCTCCATAGCTGCCTACAACCTACCTCCATTGGAGGACTTGAGGAGGACAAAGGAGGCCATATTAGCCTGAGATTTCTTCTAGAGATCTTTTCCCCACATCAGGGGGCAGCTCCCTGTCAGTTCAAATACTGACGTTGTCCACGTGTGAGGCCAGCATTGTCAAGATTCGAAAAAACGGTGCAGTCTGGAAAGGCGCAGATCTCGGGCTGAAACACGGGCAGTAGGAGGCGCAATCTCAGCCACTATCATAGGGGTTTGATAGCCCCCCAAGTGGGCTATCTTTAGCTAAGAGGGCTCTGGGAAATTCTTCTTCTGCTGGCTGCTACAAGCCAAACCCTAACTGTGTTTTTTTGGGCAGCCATAGCCAACAAGCTCTAAGCTTGACATTTTGGGATTTTTACACTCTGAGCTTCATTAATAGTGATTCTAATCACTGAAGCAGAGTCTCTGAATCCTATTCCAGAGTCTAAAGCTCTTGGACATGATTAATGGACATCACCAAGCATCGGGAAGCCGACTTCCAATCGGGTTCCATTCAAGCACTTCACTAAGCTTGACAATAGTGTTCTCTTAACACTAATCATAAATCATCAGTTGAATAGCTTGCTGGGCAATCACTAAACCCAGTGAGTTTTGTATTCCTCTTCATATATTGTTGTAAGGTTATGTGTAAAATGAACACATAGACCATTATGCACAAGAAGTGTATTGCATACCATAAATGACATTGTCTCAAGTACTTTGGTCAGTAAAATCAATAGCATGAGTGTCATTATACTCTCCTCGGAGTCATCAACAAACAAGCATTGAGATCATAGACAAACCGTGTCCAACACAAGCTTCATCCACTAAGCCGTACCACAAGGAGGAGCCTGAAGTCCAGTCTAGGTTTACTTCATTAAAACCTAAAAAGACTATTAAACCACGGAAGAAGCTTACACATAAGAAAGGACCACCAAAGTCATACCTGGAAATATTACTCTTATAGATTTTTAGCCTTTCTCTTCATTGCACCTTTGACTTCACTTTGTCTAAATTGCTTCCGCATTCAGTGAAAGGTTTGTAAGGGACTAGACATTGCCCTTGTCCTAACAAGTGGTAAGACCTTCCCAATGACCACAACATATGCTGATGTTCGTCCTCAAATTCGAAAGTTTGATGGTAAGGATATCCATCCATGGCAGGTACTCATAAAATACAAAATGATGGAGAGAGGGTATTGGCCTCTTATTCACGGCAGTAGAGTTGTAAACTCTGCAAATATGATTGATATAGAGGATGACCAACAGGCTCAAGCAATCATAAATGCTACACTTAGATGAATCCATGATTCATCATGTTGATCAACTAAACACTGCTAAAGAAAAATGGGATGAACTTGAAAAGCTCTATGGAGCCACTGGCAAGAATACTAAAATCTTCCTTAAAATTGAATTCTTTAGCTTGGAATATCGTTCAAGAGAAGATTTGGGAAAATTCATTTCTCATATGAAGGGACTTATGGCACAGCTTACTTCTATACAAGCTCCAATACTTGAAGAAGATGCTATTGCTATTCTCCTAAAAGCTGTAAAACATGTGTTTCCTACTCTTGTAACCACTCTCACCAACATTCCAGATCCTACTTTGGCAAGTACCATTCAGTCCTTTTTGGATGAAGAAAAGAGGAACCACAAAGAAAGCAGTAACAGTCTGGCAACTTCAAATTCCCGTGAACAAGTATTGGTTCGTACAGTTCTCACTAAATGTTCTTTCTGTAAGAAAAAAGGACATCTTGTAAACAACTGCTGGAAGAAGTATCCCGAGAAGATGAAATGTAACAAATGCAAGAAGACAAGGCATATAACAAGTAAATGCCCCAACACTCCTGAAATACCCAAAGAATTGGTGGCCAACTATGTCTCCAATTCATCTGAAGTTCGACTGTTTTGACTATTTAAATCATCTACCTAAAACAATCTTGTAAGCCTGATTTATAAAGGCATCCCAAAAAGGGGGGGATCTTTTACATGCCTTGTAATCTAATGCCACCCTGGCATTGAGGGGGGTGGTTAGAAGATGGGCATAGAAACCCACTGTAAGCAAGGGAGTATAAGGGCAGATAGGTGTGAATAGCCCTAGGGGCAAGGGAAACCCTAACCCTAGCTGGCAAAGGGCTATATAAATAGCCTATGGGTCACTATCATTCGAGAGAGAGTGTACCCAAGTTGTACTCTAAACAACTTAGTAAGCAAGATTTCATTCTTGTACTTTGAGCTCTTCTCTCCCTCTTGTGCACACATTCTACTGCTGCAAACTCTGATTCTCAACAACCAGCAACATCAAACTAGGAGATTGCGGTAGGACATAGAAATGAGAGAAGTCCAGGCCTAGCAAATAGAAACCAAACAGGACTGAACACAAAGAAGGAAAGAGCGCTAGAGGTAGATTTAACGTTGAGGAAGCTTCTCAAGAAGTGACTAATAAACAACGCATTGGTAGAACAAAGTGCAGCACACTAGCAACATCATTCCTTGCAAGATTAGGAGTTACCCAGGGCTTTAAGAGCCAATTGAGAATCCTTGCACTTACGAAACAACTAGACAAGTACAAGCTAAGCAATGACTTGTACGGTTTCATAGAGCAGTTCGGCTAATAGCCTCACAGATCTCGCTCAACTCTCACAACCTTTGGCCTATGCTTAGGCAATAAGGGTAGGATGTGATACACAAGCTTAGATCCTGCGGAGCACAACAATTTCAATGACCTTAAGAGTCTCTTCATTAAGAGATTCTCGGAGGGTGGGTACTCAAATAATATTATAGTGCAGTTGATGAATGTCAAGCAGGGGGACAAAGAGGACATCAGAGACTATGTTACTCATGTGTAGAGTCTTCATAAGAGGATTCCCACTAACAAGTGATCCACCGAGAGAGCGTTGTCCGCAATACTCATCAACGGAACACACAGTGATGAACTCTACAAGGCCTTGGCAGGCAACTCAAGCTTGTAGAGAGATGCACTAGCTAGGGTCTTTGAAGAGGTCATACGAGTGGACGACCAACTTAAGGAGAAAAGTTCCAGGAGATCGAATCGAGACAAAGCCAGCTCTAGAATCCCAGAAAGGGTAATGATATTTAGCGAGTGGTTAGGCCCAAGTAACCAAGGTAAAGGAAAGGGCAGTGACCCAAGCCCGGAGCTACCAGAGATGAAAATGGAGCTGGCTGGACTACAAGAAATGATGAAGAGACCTACACAATCACATGTCCAATGCATGTATTGTGGTGGAAACCACCTTCCAATTAAGTGTTAGGACCCTAGGTCTCGATGTTGCGACAATTGCGGTAGGTTCGGCCATGATGCCATGCATCACTGCACACTGCCGAGAAGACTCTCATACTCATAGCGTTACAACCAGCCCTACCTAGGGAATAGGCCTCTCGAGCATTTCAAGCTCGTGAAAATGATTTGTTAATTAGAGATTGTATGAGAGAGATCTCCATAGGTGTACTCCATAATAGGGCTTCCTTGTAGACTCTTGTGTTTGTAGCTCACAACTCCTTACGTGAACACCACTTTGATACCATGAAAAGATTAGAGAAAGAGGTAGGGATCTTGAACTCTTGCAAGACACTCAACACACAAAGGATGCACACAAGATAGGAACCGTTTCAGCTCTTCTAGTTCTTGCGTTGTTGCAAAGACTTTGATCTCGCTATAGGAGATGAGCAATCACTATTTGAGAGCTTGATCTTCGAGAAATCTAGTTGGCAATCAAGTCCTTAGCTGCCTCAAGAAACTTGACAAACATGAATTCATATTTCTCCCAAGTGCAAGGCAGAGGATGTACTTCCATTGCTAGTGGCTTATCAAGGAGGCCTAAATCCAACCATTCGTAGCTTTTAGCAAACGTGGTGAAGGTAGTGTCTAAGTGTTTGATGTAGGTGACGAAGTCATCCCCCGTATTTGCAGCTAAGTTCTTATTCTTCTCCACTATAACATCTACCAAAAATAAGAGAGAGTACAACATACATACTATACAAGTGGTCCATAATGTGAACACGCTAAGTAGAAATATAACTGGATAGACATCAGTGGACTAATTGATGTTCAGCTCTAAAGTATCATTTAAATAATATGCTGATATAGGTATCAACCATGTCAGTGATGTGAATGTAGAAATGACCATCCAAGTATGTGAGTATCAGCTCATGTTCAGCTTGATATCTCAAAAAGTAGAAGTGAAAGCATCCAAGTATGTGAGTATCAGCTCATGTTCAGCTTGATATCTCAAAAAGTAGAAGTGAAAGCATGAGAGCTGAAGTAAAATAGAAGCAAGATCTATGGAGGTTCAGGCAAGAGAGAGCAAGGCGGTATGTGGAAACTCCAAGAGCCACAATGTGTGACTTGCCTTCCCTTATTTAATTGTCATGTTAAGAATAAAAACCTCTTTCATTTTTTGCACATTCATTCTATTAGAGCCCATATGTTGGCTGCAATGAAATATATAAACAATCATCTCCAAAAATATATATAGTAGCACTTTGATGCAATCACAATTAAAGAAACTATCTTCCATACCCATGCGAATGGCTCCAAGCTGGCAAGTGTCGAAGAGATGATGTCGTTGCCGTTTTGTTTAATTCAACTGAATCCACTACATTCAATGGAGTCAAAAGCACTATGTCGGGAATATCTCCCATGGCTTCACTTTGTTCCATGGCTACACCAAACTTTAAAGAGAACATAAGAGTTGCACAACAAATAAATCTCAAAGCTATTCTCACACCAAACTTCAAGACATAAGCGATAGACACATTCGCAACCACAAACCCTAGATGCATGAAAGAATATATGTACGCTATGCATGAGTGCTATCATGCACACATGGCACTTACCAAGTACTAGCCACGCATTGCCTAAAGGCCCTGCCAATGGATCTTCATTCATGTACATCTACACAATCTTGAGAGAAAAGAACATGTCCTATACAAGAAGGTGTCCCCAATCTCGAAATACTTATTGGTGCCAATCCCATTGGACTATATTTTGAGATGGCTTACAATAACTTACCAACTCACAATAATGAAGAGAGAGAGAGGCATATGTACCTTGATTGCTCAAACCAAACTACACAAAGCGTCCCAACATCACAAAGAAGAGGAGGACGAAAAATACGAAGAAGAATGAGAGGAGAGAGTGTATCTGTATGCATGTGAGAGAAGAATGAGAGAGTGAGTGAGACACCGTGAGGGAGCCACACATAAGCCACCTAAATATGAGAGAGAGAGAGAGAGAGAGAGAGAGAGAGAGAGAGAGAGAGAGAGAGAGAGAGAGAGAGAGAGAGAGAGAGAGGAGGGAGGCATATGTACCTTAATTACAAAACCAAACTATACAAAACGTCCCAACATATCAAAGCTTCAATCATTCTATGTATCTAATCCAATCGAAGTTACAAAAGTACATTAGAAAAATTGTTTAGTAATCAAGAGAGAAACATAGAGTAATAGAGAGAAAGAGGGACTATTAAAATGGTTTAAAAGTAGTTTTATAATTTGCAAGTTATAGACGATGTGTTTCAAAATGGAGATTTTCATCAACAATTCATTTAAGAAGTCTTGCAGGGATTACATATACCAAGCAAACCATGGCAAAGAAGCATTGGTTAACATTTCCAAAAACCTATTGTGAACCACTCTTCAAAGAAGCAACGTTTTCTAGTGCATATCAAGGGCGTGCCAGAAGATAAGCATGAACAATTATTCATCTGCGTTAACATTGCTGATAATCTATTAAGATAAACTTTCAAAGAAGTTGCATATCAAGAGCAATGTTCTTCGATGCAACCAAGCTCTCGTTCTTGTGAGCAATCAACTCACATACTCCATCCTCTATACGACCTACACTATTAAGAAGATCTTTCAACTTTTCTTCTTGATCGTCCGAAGATCCAGCACGCGGCCACCAATTTTTCTGGATATGTTCATAAATGTCACCTATATAACCCTTGATCCCTTCTAACTCGCCCTGTATCGTTACTCCATTAGCAAGGTACTCTTCATATTTCTCTTCCAACATTCTCTCAATCCTATGTAGACGGCCACCAATGTTCTCACAAATAGAAATCATAGCTTTTTGATGTCGAAATAGTGTCTTCACTTGCTTTTCAATCCCATCCAAGCGACGAATAAACCTCAAGAAACCAATGGAACTATCATGCCCTCCAACATAATTAAGTGCACGATGAATTGCATTCTTCCTTGTGACCTCCTTTATTTTGTGTACATTCATTTGCACGTTAGGAGTGCACTGTATAATATCTTCTACAAACATATTCTTCTTTCAGAAGCCTCCATACTAGGCAAAAAGCACGTGTTAGCCTTGAGGGATATATAAAATATTCTCAAAATTTACAAACAACAAAAACTCCCATATCTAATACTGCCAAAGTTCAACTAACCCTCTCTCTCTACTTCTCCCTCTCCCTCTCTGAAACCCTAACCAACCAACCAATGCACTAACTAACCAACACAACCAACCTACTCTCTCTCTCTCTCTCTCTCTCTCTCTCTCTCTCTCTCCACCAAACTAAATAACCAACTATTAATAGACAATAATAATGTAAATAACTAAACTAACCAACTAACCCTAAACTAAAGTAACCTACCAACTAAACTAATTAAACTAAGAAAGAAAGACATTGAGAGAGAATAGGGGGATAAAGAAAAAAATGAAGAAGAAGAAGAAGAAGAAGAAGAAGAAGAAGAAGAAGGAGAGATAGAGGAGGAAGAAGGACAAGAGAGAGAGAGAGAGAGAAAAAAAAGAAGAAAAAGAGAAGAAGTGAGTAAAAGTAACCTACTAACCAATTGAGAGAGAGAGAGAGAGAGAGAGAGAGAGAGAGAGAGAGAGAGAGAGAGTTAGAGAAGAAGTAGAGACAAAGGTGAGAGAAGAAGATGGAACCTGCTAATAGCTAACCCAACTAAGTAATATCATATAGATTTTTCTGTAACTACTTGACCAACTAACATACTAACTAAACTAACTAACCAACTAAGAAGAAGAAGAAGAAGAAAAAGAAGAGAGGGAGAGGAGAGAGAGTGTGAGTAAGTGAGTGAGAGGAAGAAGAACACGAAGAAGAATGAGAGAGAGAGAGGTTCTAACTACCCCAACGACCAATCCCACAAACAAAATTGTACCAAGCAAACAAAAGCACCAATAAATTAAACTGCACCAACCCATAACTAAGAAAGAGAGAGTCAAAGAGAGAGAGAGCAAGGGAAGAGAGAGAGAAGAAGAAGAAGAAAAAGAAGAGAGGGCAAGGAGAGAGAGAGTGAGTGATAGGAGGAAGAGCACGAAGAAGAATGAGAGACAAAGAGAGAGATCTACTCTCTCTCTCTCTCTCTCTCTCTCTCTAACTAACCAACCTACTAATGTATGTGTGTGAGAGAAGAATGAGAGAGATAGTGGGGAGAGAGAGGGAGAAGAAGAAGAGAGAGAGAGAGAGAGAGAGAGAGAAGAAGAAGAAGAAGAAGACAAAACCTACTAACCTAACCATCCAACTAACCAACTCTAAGAAAGAGAGAGTCACAGAGAGAGAGAGAGAGAGAGAGAGAGAGAGAGAGAAGTTCTAACTGCCCCAACGACCAATCCCACAAACAAAATTGTACCAAGCAAACAAAAGCAACCCATAAATTAAACCGCACCAACCCAAAATTGTTAAATTGTCCCCAATCATGTGAGAGATAGCAATTAATAGCACTTTGATTTGGCTTTCGGGAGCTCCATAGTGCTTCCACACTTTCCCGAACCTATAACTCAAATAAATATAAATATAGATATAGATATAGATAAGGGGCATTTTGATAAAATTTCAAAAAATAAATATAAGCAATTAGATACTCGTAAGGCGGACTAGAAAACACGGCAACACAAACCACCTGGGAAGAGAGAGGGAGAGATGGTCGTGTGGGGGACGGCGGACTGCAGCTTGTGTTCCTCATTCTCTTCATCATTTGCTATCGGGCCATTCCAGTATCCATCTTACCGCCATTACAATGGAAACCTTACCGTTCCAGCAGTCACAGCTTCTCTTCCTTCAGGTGATCACTACTGTGTCTCTCCCTCTCCCCCCCTCCCCGCCAGCACTAGCGATTCCTTCCGCTACAACGATGCTCTGAGATTTTCTTAATCTGTTGCACGACTGTGCCCCTTTCTCATCCGTTTGTGGTTCCATTCATCTCCATTGGCAGCGGTGCAAGCGCGAATATCAGTTGCTGCAAGCACTGGACGACTCGACCTTAGCCATTGTGGTAACATAGTTTGGTTCTCATTTCTTTTTCCTTCCTGTCCGTCTTTCTTTCGACGTGCCATACGCAGGAGCCTTGTTTTGTTCCGTGACTACAGGATTGGACGAAGTCCCTGCTCAAGTGTATTCTCTCACAGACCTGGTCGACCTCTCCTTGGCTGGCAACAATATCACGCACATTGAAGAAGAGATTCAAAGGCTGAAAAGCGTAAGTCTTACATTCTTCCATGAGCCGTCCAAACTGCAGGAAGATAAAATGAACTGAAAACCAACGGCTTAGAAGCCAAAACGCGATCCTCACCAACGAGTCGAATAACTGATAAGTATGGCAAGTGGTTCATTTACAGCATTTGAGTAACGTTGATGGATGTGAAAATGACTGAATAGTTCCGCCCTCATGCACAAATTACAAAATAACAGAACGCAAGTGTGGCTGTCTAAGTCTGGAACATATCCGAGTCACATGCAGCTTGCTGGCAATGTTTGGCAAGGCTGTACCAATCTATGGGTATTGCAGGACTCTATTAGTAGAAATACAAATTACTGCCATTGCGGGAATTGCTGAGTTTCCTCTAGAGAGGTTTCTTACCAAACATCTAGAAGCAATGCAATCACCACCGGGCGTATAAAAGAGCGACCTTAACTAAGAGGTCTAACAGGAGCATTGTGTCCTAGGCTCTTCCAACTGAGGTATGTCAGGTTACCTTCAGCATCAGACTCCATTTCCTCTTGGTTCTTGTGTTAGCAGATTAGTGAGCTCATGAGTGAGTTTGTGTGTGTTTGTGGGCTGGGCACAGGAGAGTGTTTTAGCTATTTTTTTGGTGTTTCATTTATGAGGTTTTGGTCATTTTATGCTGGCTGACTTGATTATTATTACTATATTCAGCTGCCTGACCTGATGCATTATTGGCATTATTTTATGCCTATGTATTCAGGCACTCTCCTCCTCAGTCATTATTATCCACTTGCAGAATTCCAATGCAAGTTCTGTTGGAGAGGGAGCCAGTGCCAATGCCTACACAGCCATTGACTCACTATTGCATGCGATTGTCTTGTGTTTGGTATATGCATTCCATTTGCCAAGCATATATTTGAGTTCTCTCTTTATAGTGTTCTCGTGATATTCTCTTTTTTCTTCTCCTGTGTTGTGTAGTCTATTATAGCAGCCTTCTACTCTTTCATTGCTGTACCCGCTTCTAACATGGTATTAGTGTGTGTTAGGCCTTGTGGTGCTGTTTTTTGCTGCTGCAGGTCTGCCATCATCTTCAATTGCTATTGTTGATCATTCTGATTGCTGCCCTCAGTTTCCAGCCTGGACGACCCCTAATAACTGCTGTATGCCCTGTTTCCTGCCCCAAAAACCTGCTCTTTGACCAGTTCTACTTGCGTTTTGATTTCCAGTGTCTGCCTGTTCAGGTTTTTCGGCTTCTCTAGGCTGGGCAACAGTATTTTCAGGCTGCTTTTGTTGTCTTTTGTCCTTTTCTGGCTAGTTTTGGTTGATTTCACCTTGTCTATTCAGATATTGCATTCTTGCAGCAGTCATGTTGTGATCAACTGTTTCTCTACTGTGTGTAAACTCATAATCAGTGCAATTTGTGCTGTGTTTGATTGTACTCTCCTATTTCTCTTCGTATTACACAAGCACATGTAGCTTGTGCTTCGTGAGGCTCATCTTGTGGGGATTGTGCTCTATAAACTCCCTTCGGAGTTTGATGGAGTAGCCACTACTGTGAAGAAAACTGCTAGGGTTTGCATTGAGGACACATAGAGTGTATGACCATGACAGAAACACAAAGAGACAGATACAGACACAGAGGGCAAAACTCAAACCCTAAATGCAAAACTCAAAACTCAAACACAAATAGAAGGGAGAGAGAGAACGCAACTCTGAAGTGGATGAATGCTGTAAATGAATGTAAGAGTGTAGAGTGTGCTCAAGGGCAGAGCAATGTTAGAGTGTGACGTCCACCGGAGACGGATCCCATGTCTGTGACCACTAGTTGGAGTGTAGGAGTGTTGAATAGTGAATGGCAGCAGACTGGTCACCAAAATGCAGCAATTTGGAGGCTGGAAACTGGTAAACGCAATAGTGTACTGCTGATCAAAGGCTGGAAATTGCGCATAGTCTGCTGTAAACAGCAGGTTGAAACAATGTTTGATGTAGCTGGCGATGATGGGATGATCAGATCGCAGCAGATAATGATGTTGCCAGCAGCTGACGTCAACATGGATGAAGGCACCAACAGTAGGAGCAAACACGGATGGAGTGGCAGCAGTCTCGAGGGATGGACAGCCATGTGGGAGAAGGCTGATGGTTGAAATTTGCACGTGAAGTGAGAAACCTGCATAGATGGAATAAGGCTGAATGGGGGCAGCCTGTCTATTTATAGATGTGGAAGGCCGCCCCAAAAATTAGGGTTTCCATTGAACTCTCTCGAACCGCTCCTTGTTTTAGGGTTTCCACTGAATTCTCTCGAACCGCTTCCCATTTTAGGGTTTTTACTCTAAAGAGTATTTTTTAGTGTGTTTTGGGGCTGTTTAAGAGGCTAATCAGCAAGTAATGCATATTTTAGCTCAACATGCCTTGTGGGCCGAGACATCCTTGACATTAGTAAGCTTTATATATATGTCCTCGATGTTGCTTGAGCATGAGCCATCATTGAGATTAGAGGGGAGACTTCCATCTCGGTACGGTGGCCATGATGAGGCATTTGTAGCTCCAGAGAGGGGTGATAGGAAGAAGAAGTCGAAGGCCCAATGTTATCATTGTGATAAGAAGGGTTCTTTGCACAAGGACTATAAGGAGTTAGTGGCTTTAGAGAAGACAGGAAGAGAAGAAGAAGCAGGGTAAAGACTCCTCTAATGCGTCATTCTTTTCCTTCTCCTCCTCCCACTTAGATCCTTTGGCCAAGACTAAGGCTAAGGCACGAAAGGGATTATCTTCTTCAAATTGAGGGAAGGCTCTAGATACTCCTCTTCTTGTTGCTTTCTATTGTGAACGATGTGGCCATCCCTCACGACTCTTTGGTGCCAGAGAGGGAGTGTGAGAGTGGTGAAGTGGGCAAGTGTTGGGGTAAGGGTCTATTTGACCTCCGTGTATAGTACACACACACAATTCAATTGTACATGTGAATGCACCCTTATATGCCCTAAGTATAAATACATTTTATACTTTGTGTACCAACACATATAGTTGGTACACTCAAATCTAATCGTACTTTCACTCACTCTCTCTCTCTCTCTCTCTCTCTCTCTGTGTGTCTCTCTCGTCACTCTACTCGAACTGCTGCACATCCCCAGCTAAGCTCCAACAACTGGTATCAGAGCATAGAGTGCACGTTTTCCGAGACCATAGGCTCTAGTTGTCAGTTGCAAGATTGACATGCGACAACTATTAGCTTGCGAACACCTCGATGCTGAGGAAGGTCAATCGAGCAGGAGTCGCGGGTTCTCAGCTCAGGTGACATGTAGACAGTCTGTGGCAAGCTTAGCTTGTGACCAGCGCGAAGGCGCCGTCTGAAACGAGGCGACCTAATGATAGACCCAATAGGAAACCGGAGCTCGTGTTGGGTAGCAGCGGGCCAGGCGGGCAGTTTGGGCGCGTCATGTGCAGGGCAGTTTGGGCGCAGGCGAGTAGTCGGGTGCAGGCAACCTGACGCCTGACAGTCAGGCATAGGTGATGGACGGTCAGGTGCAAGTGACGTGACGCTTGATAGGTCATGCGACCCTCCTGACGGGTCAATGGGCCCTCCTCCTACCATTTTTCATCAAATCAAAAACTTTATTTTCTTTCAAATCTCTTTTGAAATTCTTTCCTTGGACCGGGGTTCACACGTTGAAGCACGGGTCACAGATTTGTGCAAATCTAGCCCAAAAATTTGGGGCTTTTCTTGGTTTTGATCTCATCGATGCTTGACAGCGACATTCAGGTTAGAAATTGCATATTGAGTATGGTGACCTCAATTAAATTGGGGATTTTGCCAAATTTGTCAGAATTTCGCTCTTTTGAGTAAAATTTCTTGACATTGGATCCCAGAAAATTAAGGCTTTTCATGTATTGGTAAATTTTTGCTCGGCCTTTAGTTTGGCTGACATTTATGCACTTTTGGACTTGAAATTTTGGGGCTTTGTGTAGAATCTCGTAAATTTTTGCATTTTTTACCCGTGTGGTGGCTAATTCATATACAAATAGCAAAGATTTATTACTGTTTGAGGAAGAACTGTAGTGTGTTTGCTGGCTCAGCTTGTGCTTTTATAGTCCAGGGCATTTAGTCTTGTGTTCGTGATAAAATGGCTACAACTTCTTCCAATTCAGACATCAAGAGTTTGATGGAAATCAAACGGTTTGATGGTCATGGCTTTGACCTTTGGAAAGACCGTATGTAGGGCATATTGTTCCTAAAGGATTGCGAGGATGCTTTGCAGGATGATAAACCCGCACAAATGTCTGATGCAGATTGGGCTAGAGTAAACAAAAAAGCTGCAGCTTACATTACATCTTGACAGACATTAAGGGTTTAGATATATGTTATGCTGTATGGGAGAAGCTGAAAACTACCTATGAGATCACCACACCTGTTAATCATGTGCATTTAATGCGCAAGTTGGTGAATATGCGATTGGATGAGTCAAAGCCTGCACAGCTGAGCACTTGAGTGCATTTATAGGCATTTTAAATGAGCTCAAGGATGCAAATTTGGACTTTGATGATAAGTTGCGGGTGATCTTTTTGATCATGACACTACCTGATTCTTGAGAGACCTTGTGTCAGAGTGCAGCGATGCGGAAGCGTAGGACAAAGACTGAGAGAGAGAGAACACAGAGAGGAGAGAGAGAAAAGGAGACAGTGTAAACGCAGAAAATCTGCGGTGTAGTATGTTATATAAGAGTGCAGAAATACACAAGGGGGCAGAGGAAATATCTGCGTATGTCTCTGACTTGATGACCTCGATCTCCTTCAGCCTGAGCACAATCTGTTTCAGCCAACAGATCTCAAGATCAGAATCTGAATAATGAATGCTGGAGTGAGCCACGAAACCGGCTATAAATAGTCGAAAAAATAGGAAATAATTGGACCAAGTCAGTTGCATTAAATGCAGCTGACTGCATTAAATCTGATCGACTGTACCAGCAAATCTGGCCGACTGTACCAGTGCCTTGTCATACTGTTGACGTGGATTGCCATATTGCTGACGTGGATCTTGCTGTCCACCAACCTATTGACGTGGAACCTGTTGTCTGTCATGTGTCCAGGAATTGATTGCCTAACATCTCCTCTCAGATCTTGGACGGGTCAAAACCCTGAGGGATTTGGAATATTGCTGAAGAAGAGCCTGGGGAAGCGCCTTCGTAAACAAATCTGCAAGATTATTCTCCGTCTTGCAGTACTCCACATCAATGGTCCCATCTAGAAGCTTCTCCCAAATGAAGTGATACTGGATCTCAATGTGCTTCGTCCGGGCATGGAACACTGGATTCTGTATCAAGGCAATGCAACTCTCATTGTTGCACCGCAGAAGAGTAGGACGAGTCTGGGGGCAGCCAAGCTCCTCCAACAATCTTCGAAGACACACAACCTCACATGTGGTGGAAGACGCAGCCCGATACTCCGCTTTAGTAGAAGAAAGGGCTACTGTGGGTTGCTTCTTGCTACTCTAAGAGATAACGCTTGTACCCAAGATAAAACAGTAGCCTGTAGTAGACCGTCGGTGGTCCACATCTCTAGCCCAATTTGAGTCACTCCAACCTGCAAGAACAAGAGCAAAAGCATCTGTACCTATTGGATAATAAATTTCTAAGTCAGAGGTCCCCCTCAAATATCGAAGAATCCTTAGGGCAGCTTGCCAATGCACCTGTTTGGGTTCACTCATGAACCCCGCCAAAAGACCCGCAGCAAACAAAGGTCAACACAAGTGTCGAGAAGCCAAATCAAGGACCCAATCAATTGATGGTAGCGGAAAGCATCTGTCACAGGAGAATCGGAGTGTGAAGTGGCCTTCTAGTTCGGATCCATAGGAGTAGTAATGGGCTGATAAGTCTCCATCTCAAAAGTCACCAAGAGTTCTTGAATGTACCTCTGTTGAGAGAGAGATGAAATTCCCCTCTTAGACTAATAAATCTTGTGACCCAAGAAGAAATGAAGAAGCCCCAAATCTGTCATCTTGAACGTCTGATGTAAAGCTATCTTGGTCTCTCGGACCTTCTATGCATGATCCCTTGTCAGAATCAAATCATCAACATACAACACAAACAACACACGACCAACCGCGGAAGTGTGCACATAAAGTTGCGGATCGGCCTTGGAGCGTCCATATCCCAACTTCGAATGAAGAAATGAGTTTATCTTCTCGTTCCATGCACACAGAGCCTACTTGAGGCTGTACAAGGCCTTCTTCAACCTGTAAACTTTTCCATCCGAGGATCCAAAGCCAGGAGGCTGCTCAACATAGATCTTCTCCTTCAAGTCACCATTCAAAAAGGCCGACTTCACATCCAACTGATAAACATGCCATCTCCTATGGCCAGCTAAGGCAAGAACAGCTCGAATAGTCGCCATACGAGCAATGGGGGTAAAAGTATCATGGAAATCAATGCCTGGGCACTGAGCAAAACCTTTAGCAACAAGGCGAGCCTTGTGCTTGTCCAAAGAACCATCGCTAAGGTACTTGGTCTTGAAGATCCACTTGACACCAATCACCTTCTTGTGAGAGGGACGAGGCACAAGAGACCAAGTGCCATTCCTCCCAATAGCCTCCAACTTGGCTTCCATGGCCTTCTGCCAATGATCAGACTGCAAAGCCTCCTTCAGTAAAGTGGGCTCTCGATCTTGCATAACACGGGTCAGTAAACAATAGTTGGAGCAGACAAGCTCCGAAGAATGTGCCTGGTTCCTCCGTGACCGCTACAGTCCATTCTGCGGTTCTCACTCCTCAGGGACCCCCTCGATCCTTGAATCTCGGAGGTTGGCATAGGCCCAATGAGGAGGAGGATGAATCTCTCCCTGTCGCCCTCCATCTGCTGAAGACTTAGGAACATCCATCGGCGGAAGCTCCTTGAGGGTGGGCGGTGGAAGAGAAGACTCTGAATCTGAAGAAGAATCTCCATCAAGAGGCTCTGGCTCCAAAGAAACTGTCTCGGGAGCCCAACTCTCCCTCGAATCTCCAAGGACAAGGTGCTCCTCACCCCCTTCTGTGGCTAGTACTTCTACGAACCGAACATCTCGGCTCGTGTAGACATCCCGCTTAACGGGATCAAACAAACGATAACCTTGGGATTGGGAGCTATAGCCAATAAAAACCTATCGTCGGGAAGCAGCCCCGAACTTATCACGCTGCGTCTTCGGAATGTGCACATAAGCGTCACACCCAAAGATCCTGAAATAAGAGACATCAGGCTTAGTCCCGGAGTAAGTCTCAAAAGGTGTCATCCTGTCAACGGCCGAAGTGGAAGATTGATTAAGGATGTGAACATCGGTAGCCACTGCCTCGGCCCACAGAAACCGAGGTGTCTTGCGGTGCTCCATCATGGTGCGTGCCATCTCGATCACACTTCGGTTTTGTTGCTCCAAAATGCCATTCTCTTGGGGAGTATTGGTGTTAGCAAACTCCTGGTGAATGCCCCTATTTGCACAAAAACGAGCAAACTCATAAGACATAAATTTACCTCCCTTGTCTGAACGCAAGGTCTTCAGTCTCGCCGGCCAGAACGGTTCTTCTCAAAGAGAAGCCAATCCTTGAAATGAGAGAAAGCTTCCGACTTCAAAGTCAAGAAATAAACCCAAGTCATCTTGCTGTAGTCATTTACGATCAATATGAAGTACAAGCTCCCCTTTAGGGGCTCGGTCCTCATCAGGCCACAAAGATCCGTAGATACAAGCTCTATGGGTGAAGTAGACCGTCTAGAAGCTTTGTTGGGAATTGCATCTCGATGCAGTTTCCCAAGAATGCAGGAGACATATGGCTGATGGCTCATCACTATGTTCGGCAAGCCTCGGACAAATGACCCTCGCGACGCCTTCCGAAGGTACTCGTAGTTCACGTGGCCAAACCGAGCATGCCAGAGCTCGGACTGTGTCTGAGAAGTAAGAAGAAGAGAAGTAAGAGCTGAAGAAGACTTTAATTTATAGACTCCATTTTCCTCATACCTTGTAGAGAGAACCTTTCTCGATCCACGATTAAGGACGCGAACAGTATCACTGTCAAACTCCACCAAGAGGCCAAGAGCACAAATCTTCTGAACTGAAAGTAAATGATACCCCAATCCTGGCACATGCAACACCTCAGAGGTGTAGATACCACCATGTCCATTTGGAATAAGCTGCATCTCACCCTGCGCAGCAATAGATACAGAAGAGCTGTCTCCAATGAGAATATGCCCATGCGAAGGTCGCAAATGGGCAACACCAACGGAAGAAGGAGTCATGTGCTGTGAGGCACCACTGTCCACAATCCACTCTCAAGCTTGGGGAGCTGTCATCGCAGCATCAGAAGTTGTCGATGTAGAGTCCTCAATGACTGCTAAGTGTAGAAAAGCTGCTGATGAGGGTGCAGCCATCGCTCCAGAGTCCTTGGTGTCCTTCTTCTTGGTATCCTTCTTGTCTTTGTCAGGGCAATTCTTCTTCCAGTGACCGGTCTTTTCACAAATATGGCAAGTTGATTCCTTCTTCTTGTCCTTCTTGGATTTGTTGTCCTCGTTCTTCTTCTTTTGGTCCTTCCCCTTCTTCTGAGAGGCTTGACCAACCAATGCCTCCGATTTGGAAGCATTCTGTCCCTTCAATGTTCCTCCTGGTCCAAGACTATAGGAACCAACTCTTTCCACCGAAGAGTCGACTCCCGCCCTAAAGCAATAAGAGCGGAATAAAAAGTACCGAATCATGGCGGCAACTGGGATAGTAAAGTGATCGCCATGTCTTTGGAGGAAATAGGCTTCCCCGCGTTTTGAACGTGCATTTGAAGCTGACGAAGCTTGTTGATGTGTTCCCGAAGCGAAGAAGACTTATTCATGAACAAAGTCCGCATCTGCATCTCCAAAGAAACCCTCTTCATCAGGGTCAACCGGTTGTACATCTAGTCGAGCTCCAACGATATCTCACGAGCCACCGTCAAGTGCTCGATGTGAGCTATTACGGCTGTGGTGCAAGACAGAAACAGAAAAGATCGAATCGTGGCATTCAGTTTGTCCCAATGAGACTCTGCCTTGGTCAACTTCGCACAAGCATTGGAAGAGAGTTTGGACTCATCCCTCACTGAGGGACTGTTAATCATAAGACTCTAAAATGGCCAACATCATCACCCGCCAGATGCGGTAATTGTCTCTATCAAGCTTTTGATCTGTTGGAAGAGCCGGTAGGACAGGCACCTTCCTGTCCATGATTGCCTGGAACTCCGAATCAGTGTCTGTAGACATGTTAACTTGCAATACCTACACAAACGCAAAAGCAGCCCCCTCTGACTATGAAAACGCAGCCTTCTAGGAGTGATTCCTCTGTTGCCCAAACCTTTTTCACCCGCCGGAGGCGATGAAAAGGTAAAATCTGCAATGGAAGGCCTCAAACGCAGTCTTCCTCACCTTCAAACAGCAATAACCTGAAGCAAATTCACCGATTAGACTCCTTTCCCGCATGCCCACGCTCGCTTGAGCCTTGATCCGGTGCGTAGCCCTCCTGTCCGTCCTCGAAACTTGGAAATGCAGCCTTGTGTTGCGATGAAATCTCCTCTTTAGATAGGTTCAGCCCTTAGTCAGTCCATCTTCACCGCTTTGATACCATGTTAGAGTGTAGCGATGCAGAAGCATAGGACAAAGACTGAGAGAGAGAGAACACAGAGAGGAGAGAAAAGGAGATAGTGTAATCGCAGAAAATCTGCGGTGTAGTATGTTGTATAAGAGTGTAGAAATACACAAGGGGGCAGAGGAAATATCTGCGTGTGTCTCCGACTTGATGACCTGGATCTCCGTTAGCTTGTCTTAGCCAACAGATCTCAAGATCAGAATCTAATTAATGAATGCTGGAGTAAGCTACGAAACCGGCTATAAATAGTCGAAAAATAGGAAATAATTGGAGCAGGTCGATTGTATTAAATGCAATCGACTGCATTAAATCTGGCGGACTGTATCAGTGCCCTGCCGTACTGTTGACGTGGACTGCCATACTGTTGACGTGGAGCCTGCTATCCACCAACTTGCTGACGTGGAACCTGCTGTCTGGCATGTATCCAGGAAATGACTGTCTAACACCTTGGTGGTTTCTCTCAGCAATAATCCCAATCTCTCATATGATGGGGTGGGGGGTTCAATCTTGAATAAAGAAATTAGACATATGTCTAGTGGAGAAGGCAGTAACTCAACTTATAATGTAAGAGGTAGGGCTGAAAAAAAAAATGTAAATGCAGGACAAAGAAATAGAAGCAATAGCAAAGGAAAGGAAAAGAGTGGCATTACTTGCTATCATTGTGGACGGAAGGGCCACAAGAAACCTGATTGCAGGTATTACAAGAAGGAACAAGAGAGAAAGAAGAATGCAGGAGACAAAAAGGAGAATGAGACAGATACATCTGAGGCAGCCAAAGGCCAATGTGGCTTCCAGTGTGGTCATAGAGGAGCTTTCGTATACAAAGGCTGATGTATTATGTGTAGTTGATTATGATGCCCTTGTATGCCACATGTAGGATATGCAGATTACCAAGGTTGATGTGATTGATGCACTTTTGTTAGTTGATGATGGTGTCACTCAGACTTGGATTGTAGACTTTGGTGCCTCTTTCCATGTAACTCCTTGCTTAGAGTGTTTTGTTATGTTCAATGCAGGCAGTTATGGAAAGGCGTATCTTGGAAATAACCATGCTTGCAGCATTGATGGGATTGGCTTTGTACACTTGTCTTTAAACAATGGGCAAGAGCTTGTGTTGAAAGATGTCAGATATGTGCCTAGCATTAAAAAGAGTTTACTATCTGTTGGTCATCTTGACTTGAATGGTTACACTATACTGTTTGGTGGTGGTTTGTGGAAATTGAAAAAGGGTTCCATGCTGATTGCAAAAGGGACCAAGAAGGGCACTTTATATTGTTTTCACTGTAAAGCTTTGAATGATAAGTTTCTTGTAGTTGCTGAAATTGGATGTCATTTGGAGTTATGTCATAAGAGATTAGGCCATATGAGCCAGAAAGGACTTGATGTCCTTACCTCTCTGAAGAGGGTTGATGGAAAAGGCTCTAAACTTGACTTTTGTAATGAGTGTCAGTTTGGAAAGCAAATAAGAAATTCCTTTTACTCTGGTGTCTCTCATGAGTCCAATGTCTTGGACTTAGTGCATTTTGATGTATGTAGTATGCCTGTGAAATTGTAGGGTGGTGCTACATATTTTATCTTCTTTATTGATGATTGCTCCAAAAAGATTTGGGTATACTTGTTGAAAAAGAAAAGTGAAGTATTTGTTGTTTTTAAAACTTTTCATGCATTTGTGACCACTCAGACATGTAGAAAACTGAAATGCTTGAGAATTGATAATGGGGGTGAGTTCACATCTATTGAATTCAAGTCCTTTTGTGACTTGCATGGAATTAAGAGGGAGCTTATAGCCTTTTACAACCCTTCTTCAAATGGGGTGGTTGAAAGATATAATAGGACTTTATGTGAAAGAGTGCATTGCATGCTGTCCACTGCTACTCTCTCTCATGAATTTTGGGGAGAGGCACTCAAAACTGCGGTTCACATTTGCAACCGCTCTCCAAACAGGTCCTTAAATAATGGCATCCCTAATGAGGTTTGGTTTGGCAAATCGGCCTCATACGACCATTTACGTATATTTGGCTATGATGCTTTTGTGCATGTTCGAGATGAACTGAGGAACAAACTTGATCCAAAATTCACCAAAGGCATTTTCATGGGCTATGGTGACGAGGGTGAATTTGGCTACAAAGTGTGGTTACCTCAGTCCAAGAAAATTATTCGCAGTCGTAATGCTGTGTTTAATGAGGCAAAATTGCTGAAAGGTACTTTAGCCTCTAATGAAGATATGAAAAGGTTAAATTTCAGAATTTACAGCCACCCATTAATTCAAAGGATGAGCCTCATGGTGTTGTACCATAGGCTGAAACTGATGATCAGCCGGCTATTTTTGAGCCAGATGATGATGAACAACAAATAGGAGCACAAGGAGGTCATGGACAGCAAGATAGACTTGCTCATTATGAAAATTCAGGTGCTGTACAGCATGAACAACATGCTGAAAATGGGTTACAGTAGCCAATAAATGCTGAAAATGCCATACCTCCCGATGTAGACCCAATTCCTAAAAATGTTGATTGTTGGGTACGCAGGTCTACATGCGTAAGAAAGCAGCCACACAGGTTTGACCCCTCGCATTATGTGATACTTACAGATGAGGGTGAGCCTCTTACATACAAAGAAGCCAAGTCATGCCAATTCAGCAGCAAGTGGAAGCTAGCTATGCAGGAAGATATTAAATCTTTGTATGCTAATGATACTTGGGATCTTGTGTCATTGCCCAAAGAAAGGAAGCCTCTTTCAAACAAATGGGTTTTCAAAGTAAAGATAGTTGATGGGAAACCCAAGTACAAGGCAAGACGTACATGGAAAAGGATATAGATGGCAGCCCCATCATACTTGTTTTGTATGTGGATGATATGTTGCTACTTGGGAAAAGAATGACTAGCTTGGATGCTCTAAAAAATAAGCTGAAATCAGCCTTCTCCATGAAAGATTTGGGGAATACAGAGCATATTTTGGGCATGAGGATTCGCAGAGATAAAATGTAGAAATTGTTGTTTTTATCTCAAGAAAAGTACATTGAAAAGGTACTGGATAGATTTAACATGGTTGAAGCTAAGCCTTTTGGGGTACCTTTACCTCCTTATGTTAAGCTTAGTAAAGCCAACAGCCCAAAAGATAACGTGGAAGCAAATGCTATGAAGGGAGTCCCTTATGCATAAGCTTGTGGCTTTCTTATGTATGCTATGGTTGCTACTCGTCGAGACTTTGCTCATGCAGTGGGAGTTGTTAGCAGGTTTATGTCAAATCCTGGCAAAACACATTGGGAGGTTGTCAGGTGTATTCTTCGATACCTAAAGAGGTATTTGCTATGGGCAGGGTGCACTTAGTTTGCAGGGTTATTGTGATGCAGACATGGTAGGTGACTTGGACACTCGTAGGTCCACTAGCGGGTATGTCTTTATAGTTGTTGGTGGGGTTGTTTCTTGGTGTTCTAGGTTACAGAATATCGTCGCATTGAGTACTACTGAAGCTGAATACATATTAGCTATACTGAAGCTTCTAAGGAAGCTATATGGTTGAGCATACTTGCAGAGGATCTTGGCATGTCTATGATACTGCAATTTTGGGATGTGATAGCCAGTGTTGTGTATTTGGCTAAAAATGCCATGTATCATTCACGCACAAAGTATATAGATGTGCGATATCACTTTATTAGTCAGATTTTGGAAGATGGTCTAATCACATTGACCAAGATCAAAACACAGGACAACCTTGCAGATGTTCTCACTAAAAGTCTAAGCAAAGCTCAGCATGAGCATTGCATATGACTAGTGGGAGTTGGTTAGAGATTCACTTCGGACCTTTAAGTGGGAGGTTGTTGGGATAAAGGCTTGTTTGACCTCTGTATATAGTATACACAAACACTATTCAGTTGTACATGTGAATGCACCCTTATATGCCTTAAGTATAAATACATTTTATACTTTGTGTACCAACACATATAGTTGGTACACTCAAATCTAATCGTACTTTCACACACTCTCTCTCTCGCCATCACTCTCGCTCCAAGTGCTGCAGATCCCTAGCTAAGCTCCAACACAGGTGAGCCTTTTCTATATAGGTATATAGGTGCATAGGATCTAGAGATGACTTCCCTAATGCATTGATTGTTAAGTGTGGCAAGTTTTGAAATCTTGGAGTTGGGATTGGTATCCAGGTTCATGATGGGCTGTTTCTTGATAGAGAGTGGGATTGGCTTCTAGTTGAGCTCTCATGAGGGGACACTTTGGCGGTCTAGCCAAAGGCAAAGAATCCATGGTCATGTATGCTCCGAGGTATTATTGATAGGATGGTCAAGCTTGCTATTGTGAGGCATTGTTTGACAGACATAGAGAGTTGCTATGATTCTTCTATGTTTTGAGGTTTTGATATGATCAACATTGATATTAGGTTCTCTCTGAGGCACTTTGATGATGGCTTGATTACCCACTATGTGGGTGTCCATGGTCCTATTGTGGTGGTCTTTGGCGTATGAACTATGATGAGTTATTATCATTGTATCGTTGTATTGTATTAGATCACCCATGATCTCAGAGAGGGTGTTAGTAGATTAGTCAGCTCATGAGTGGGTTTGTACATTTGTGTTTGTGGGCTGGGCACAATAGAGTATTTTAGGTTTTTTTTTGGTGTCTTATTTATGAGATTCTGATAATTTTATGTTGGCCAATCTGAAGCATTATTGGTATTATTTTATGCCTATATATTTAGGCTCCCTCCTCCTTAGTCATTATCATCCACTTGTAGACTTTCAATGCAGGTCTCATTGGAGAGGGGGAACTAGTCTCAGTGCCCACACAACTCTAGCGACTCGTTGTTGTATGTAACTATCTCGTGTTTGGTATATGGATTCCATTTCTTGAGCTTATCTTTGAGTTTTCTCTTTGCAGTGTTCTTGCGTTCTCTTTTCTCTTGCATTGTGTTGTCTATTATAGTAGTCTTCTACACTTTCATTGTTGCACTCACTGTTGACACTTTGGCACAATGTAAATTCTGACATTAGATTCTCCATCTCTGAAGGTGAATATCCATGGTTGAGAAGGGGTTTCTCGTTGGCCTAGGCGTGGAGCAATTGTGCGATTAATTTAATGAAAAATGAATGAGAATAAAATAATTAATCAATGCACAACAACACTTAATCATGAATGAGAAGCAATGTATGAATGAGTCAGAGAAAGTACAATGCTCTAAGGTGATCACACTGAATAATGGGACATTTATCCAAATGAGGCATGGTGTCTTTATACAATAAAAATGAAACCCTAACAGCTTAACCGTCATAGGAAAGCTTAAAATAAGCCCTAACCCTTGTGTCACCTAGTGTCCTAGTAGTGCCAATTAGTGCCTAGGATACTAGGGACAACAACTACATTTAATGACAATTTAAATGGCTAGGGAGTGTGGATCATGAATCAAAGGGCATTAATGCGTAGGCCACAAGATGGAGATGTGATAGGGGCGGCAGTGCAGCACAACGTGGCCAGCAACTAGTGAAAGGGGTGGTTGGCTGGAGGCAATGATTAGATGTGGTGATGAGTCGGACAAGGCAAAGGCGACGGATAGGATGACAGGCAGCAAGTCAGTGGCATGACAACAGACAATAGAAGTGGTAAGGATGAAGGTAGAATGATGAGGCTAGACAGCACTATGGTTTGGCAGGTGGCACTTCAGCGTGTGCGGATAGGCTGGCGATAGGTCCATAGGGGCAGCAAAATGCTAGGCAATGAGGCATGGTGTGACGATCAATGTAGATGAGCAATGATGATGGCAGCATAGAGTGCAATTGCCAAAAAGTTGAGCTAGTGCAGTGGCAATGGCTCATACAACAATTGGTGGACCAGGAGGAGCTCAGTGGCATATGATCACGAGCGATGGTGAGGGCGATGAAGGTAAGTGGCTTTGATACCACTGTTAGCCCAAGCGTGGAGCAATTTTGCGATGAATTTATTGGAAAATGAATGAGAATAAAAGAAAAAATCAATGCACAATGATAGTAAATCACATGAATGAGTAGTGGATGAATGAGTGAGAGAGAGTACAACACTCAAGGTGATCACACTGAATAATGCCACACTTATGCAAATGAGGCATGAAGTGCCTTTAAATAATAAAAATGCAACCCTAATGGTTTAACCATCCCATCATAAGAAACCCTAAAATAAATATTAAACCCTAACCCTAGTGTCACTTAGTGCATAGGATAGTAGGGGCAACAATTGCATTTGATGATAGTTTAAATGTCTAGGGAATCTTGATCATGGATCAAAGAGCATTAATGCATAGCCTACAAGATGGCCTACATTTCTACATTTCACTTGGTATATCTATAGGTTTTATCATTATTTTTGATATTGGCCTTTCTTCTTGTTGTATCTATCCTTTTCATTGGATGATTATCATCTTTGTAAAAGAGCACTTGGGTAAGTGAACAATTTCCCCCTAATGGATACTATCCACGTGGTACCTTGCACTCTCATCATGTAGTATTACTCTTTGCATCTCATCGTATAGAGCACACATGAGCACCTTACTCACTTCAAATCCTCCCAAGCTATCTCCACCTATGGTTTTGCCACCACCATATGGTTATATCCTCCTCCATCATTTATCCTTCTTCATCATTCCTCTATCGTTGACACTCTTGTGGATGACTTTGTATACGCTCTCTATTGTGTGATTTATGAGCCAACCATCTCTCTTTGTCCCCATGGGCATTGCCACATTAAAGGGGAGAAAAGAAAGGTTCAAAGCAGTTAAATATCACCTTTGCAGGTCCTAGTAGGTCTCTAGGCAGCACAACCGATGTTTACCCTTTGTTCGGTGCCTTGGCCTCTCTGGGGTGGCCCTTTCAACTCTTAAAGTAAGATAAGCATTGTCTTTGAGTCTTGATAAGTTCTTAGGTAGCTAATGTGTACCCATTGATCGATGCCTTGGTTGCCTTGGTGTGGAACCTCTTGACATATACACAAGGTAAGTTATGCTTGCAATCTCTTTCAGGTTTCAGTTTTGTGCATGAGGAGGTGCTGAGCTCAAAAAGGTGCATTACACATTAAACCTTCATTAGCTCATTTAATAGCTTCAAAACTCAATTTCACTCACAATTTCAATGTCCCATAAGCAAACTCACCTATTTTCGGTTAGTTCCTCATTTATAAATAGAGAGTGTGCTAGGTTACTTGTATCTCTCATTTTGCAGGCTACCCTAGTTCATCCCAATCTCCATCCATTGAGTGCCTCATTTTACTCTTGCCATGGTGATCCTTAGTTGGTGCCCATTAGTTTGGTGACTCCTTTAGCTAGTGTTTCTTGTGAGTTTGCTGCGGCCTTCATCTTAAACTCTTGCATTGGCCATCTTGAGCTGTTGCCTACATCTTGGAGGTGAGGGACAATGACGAACTCGTTGAGGTTGAAGGTGTCGAGGAGGCATTAGACTTTGCATGACTAGAGAGAGGGTTTTTCCCATTGAAATTTTGGAAGCAGAGACTAAGGGTAGGCCAACCATGTTAGTAGGTGGTGCCATGGTTGCCGATTGTGGATTGGTGGCCATGGTGTTGAGAAACCACTTCTTCAATTCATACACTTCATTTAGGGTTTTGCATTGACAGTCCCAAAAAGGGTTGGTGTTCACATTTTGGTCACTTTTTCAGTGGGTGACCACATAGTGGTGCGCCACCCTAGACAACTTATGTCTATAAATAGGTAGTCACTGTAGAGTAGAAGCAGTAGAGAGAGAGCGAGTAGGCTCATTAATCGAGGTGCTCAATAATCTTGAACTGAAGAGTGTTGAATATAGTGAGATAGTGTGAGAGTGAGTCGATGGATAGGTGTGTACCAGTGTGGTACCCACAAAGAATAAAAGAATGTATTTATACTCAGGGTACGATACACTTACATCCAGGGTGAGTTCACATGTGTGAAGTAATATATACACGAGAGATACATGGGAGAGCATAAGGGGCCTTTACACCCAACAACCTCCCACTTAAAGGTCCGAAGCGAACTTTTAACCAACTCCCACAAGTCTAATGCAATGTTCAAGTTGAGTTTTTGCAAGACTTTTAATGAGAACATCTGCAGGGTTATCCTATGATTTGATCTTAGTAAGAGTGACTAGACCATCATCCAAAACTTGTTTGATAAAATGATACTAAACATCAATATGTTTGGTACGTGCATGGAACATGGCATTCTTAGCTAGGCATACAACTCTTTGGCTATCACATCTAAATACAGGTGTTTTGGTGGGCAGCCCAAAATCCTTGACCAAACGACCAAGCCAAATTGCTTCTTTTGAAGCTTCAGTGGCTGAAATATATTCAGCCTCAGTGGTAGAGTGCTACTATTTTTTGCAATCTAGAGCACCGAGAAACCGCCCCACCAGTCAAGGTAAAGATGTACCCGTGAGTAGACTTACGAGTATCCAAGTCACCTGCCATGTCTGCATCACAATACCCTTGCATATCTATTGTACCCTTGCCATAGCAAATACATTTTGTGTGTGTGCCTTAGGTACTGTAAGATAGATTTCATTGCTTCCCAATGTGCTTTGCCAGGATTTGATATGAATCTGCTTACAACTCCCAATGCATAAGCAATGTCAGGTCTAGTGGCAACCATAGCATACATGAATGATCCACAAGCTGAAGCATAAGGAACACCCTTCATAAAACTGCATGCCTTATCATCTTTTGGGCAATATGCTTTGCCAAGCTTAAGATAAGACGGAAAAGGTACACCAAGAGGCTTAGCATCAAGCAAATAAAAACGATCAAGTACGTTGCTGATGTACTTTTCTTGTGAGAGAAATAAGAGCTGTTGCTCTCTATCTCATGTGACATGCGTGCCCAAAATATGTTCAGCTGCACCCAAATCCTTCATGGAAAAGGTTGAATTCAGTTGTCTTTTCAATGCATTAATTTGGCTTTTATGCTTACCAGCAATAAGCATATCATCCATAGTAATAGGGAACGGTTGTCGCGAGGTCTTGGAACGCGGGAATGGTGTCCCAAACAGATGGGCCGAATGGGGACGCCAAAATGGGATGGGGACGTCCCCTGTCCCGTCCCCTTGTCCCGGCCGTCCCCTACCCCGTCCCCTTGTCACATCCCCTGTTAGAGGACGTTTTTGACCCCTTTTTTTTGGAGTGGGTGTCTTTTAGGGGGTGGTTTTTTTGTATGTTCTCTTTGGTAGTATACATTCACCCACACACACAGTAACATGGGACCGTTTTTGGGGATAGGGATGGGGGTAGGGACGGGACAAGGATAATAAATTGCCATCCCCTGTTACCATGAGAGGGGGCTCTAACATGGGGATGGGACTGGGACAGGAAGCTACAAAATGGGCATTCCTATTACTATGCCCACATTGTTTGCTAAGAATTGCTCTTAGCCACTTAAACAGCCCCAAAACATGCTTGTTTTAGGCTTATTTTAGCCAAAACCCTAAAACGGGGAGCGGAGCGAGAGAGTTAAGTGGGAGAGGATCTAGAACCCTAATTTTCTATAAATTGGTAGCCAGCCCTCCACTCTTTCCCAAATATCGTTTTTGTAGGTTTTAGGTGTTATCAGCTTGCTGCCCGCACCCGGTTCGCGGAGGACATCTTAGCCCTTGGTGTCCATCATTGTTACCTACAGTAAGGCGCTTGTTTCCAGCCCTCCACAAGCTGATTGCTGTTGTTTCTGCTTGGCGACTGACTGCTGCTCATCTGCATTGCTGTTGTACAGCTTGCCACGTCAGCAAACTGCTGCGTTTGCAGGCCCCAGCTGCTGCCCTGACAGTTTTCTTTCTCTTACTGCAATCGCTGTAGTCTTTCTCTCACCTGTCAACTGTCCTTTGCAGATTTCTCTCTCCTCACAGCTGCGTTTGGCAGTTTTCTCTCTCTATCTGTTGCGCTTGACAGTTTTTCTCTCTCCTCGCTATCGCCAGCCTCCACACTGTCTGCGTTTGCTGTCTACCTCCCTCTACAGCCTGTGTTTTTTGCACATTCTCTCTCTAAACTGCAATCTGTATCAGATCCAACTCACATTGCTGCGTTTGTTGGTGTTTCACATCTGGAGGCTGCCTTGCTGCGATTCGACACACTCTCCAGCTCATTACCTCTGCCATGATCCTTGAGATACAGGAGTTCGAGGTTCAGTATTCGTTCACTGCAGTGTGTTTGCTGCATGAGTATCGTATTATTAGTAGTCATATCATTTCATTTATTCAATGTGTTCATTGTCTCTGAGTTACCCTAACCCTAACCCTAACTGTGTTTTTTTATTAGTCTGTGCTTCGTCGTACGGTTTCTGTTTATGCTTCTGTGTTAGGGTATTTTCTTTACATGGTATCAGAGCCTAGTACTCTTTGAGAAACCTAGGCCTTTGATTTGACAACTCTTCGCAAGAAGCAAGAACAACAGTAGGTTCAAATGACTTCGAACACATCAACACCGATTCAGTCTCGAGAACAGCCTATGTCGAGAATCGAGCGAGAGTGGGCCGATCAGATTGCTCCACAAAGTTCCAACATGGTAGAAGACACATCTAAGTACATAGAAGAAAAGATAGGCAACCTGACCTCTAAAGAATATAAACTGATCATAGTCTATCGACGAAAGAAGATTGAGGAGCTCAACCGAAGGATTGCCCTTCAAGAAAAGCTTCTAAATGAAGGTATGCATGATTTTCACTCTTCAGATGTTATGCATAAGTCTGATGATGTTGCAGGGCCATTCGGACCTCCATCAAGGATGACCCCAACTCTTGGAGAGCAAGATCTGAAGTATTTTCCATTTTTTCCAACTCTTCCGTCCTCTCCGGTGCAAGGTACTTTTGATTCGTCTTTTGTGCCTTACAATATATTGGTAGAGATCATGTGGAAGAAAGAGTCCAGTCAGTTGACTACAGAAAAGGCCCTCTTGAGGACCAATGCTTGTATGCTAACATATGTCGAGGGGATTATAAGAAAAAGCCAGGTAACTCTTCTTCTGCCCTTTTTTCTTTTATGTCTATTTCTTATAATCAAAATGAATTTGGTGTTTCTTTCAATTCATTACATGGTGCATCATCATCTACACGGTTTCATTTTCAGTCTTTAAATGATAAAAATAAACAAAAAGAATTTGCACCTCATACACCTCACTTTCAAAACCCACCCATCCCACTACATTTTTCCGTTGCTTCACTACTTTCATTTATACCATTTACATTTTCATTTCAGACACATCATGTCACACCGCACATCACACCGGGGGGTTATGGAAACATAGACACATCCTTTAGAACCTCATCCTTCCCTTAGCCGGGTGGTGTTCCACCTACCTCATACATACTTTCGGGATCATTGCAGCCTGGGTATCCCCCTTAGTCTCTCCCGAGTGTGGATCAGTTGGCTCCACAGTTTGCCTCCATGGCATTGCCTAGTGGACCTTCTGGTCATACATGGAGGCATTGCCTAATGGACCTTCTCGTCATACTGCTGTGTCCTAGCCTCACTTTGGACAAGGCTATCGTGTCCCAGTGCCTCCACCTACATTGGCACCTTATGGAAATATTCATGTTTCAGTGGCTTCGCATCAATCGGCACTCATTGGACACTCACAGCCTACTTCTGCCTACCCACCTCTTCCCTCTTTCTCTCTCTTGTCAGATACACCCACCTCCACCATCTTTCCCACCATCATTTTACACCATCTACTCGATACCTCATGGTTTTAGCTTATCTTCTGCCAAGAATGCATTTAATGATAAGACTCGTTTTAACGGGTCAAAGTTTACTACTTGGTCGAATTTGATGAGACATGTCCTTCACTCACAGAACCTATGGGATCTTGTGCAGGGGTCGGAACCCCAACCTGATCCCGCATTTGTTCCATACGAGGTCGTCTGCTCATGGAAGGCTAGTAATGTCTCCGCTATTGTCAGGTTGATGCAGGGCTTAATGCTTGAGTTTCATTCTCAGCTTCAGCATTTTGACTTAGCATCTGAGTGATGGGTACACTTGATTGACCGCTATGCGACTGGGGATAGAACCCATCGTATTAGTCTTGACCATGAGCTTTAGCTTTTCAAAATCACTGACCGGGATGACTTGAAAGCCAAGTTGGCTAAGTATCGGCGTCTCCTCGCTGAATTCTCCACTACGGGGACTTGCAAGTCCTTTGACGATTAGGTCACATCGTTCCTAAATAAACTCCCCAAGAAATACTTCAATTTTGTGGAAGGAATAGTTTCAAAGCCTACCATGCACATTCTATGAATTTGAGTGTCAGCTGTTACGTTACGTACAATTGTTCGATCAGTTTCATATAAGTTTCTCTTTAGAGAGGGCTCTTCTTGCTCATTCTTAGAAAGGGCAACAAGGGAAGGGCAAACCAAACCAAACCAAACCTCAACTCAAAATCAAAATCAAACTCAAAAGCTAAATCAATCTGGGGATTCTCAAGGCAACTCCCAGTCACAACTTAAACTTGGGTAGCAGAATGTATCTAAAAAGAATAGGTATTGTCAACATTGTCAAAAGGTTGGCCATTTTGACGACGATGTCAAAAGATGACGTACCAATGAGACAATAGGTTTTGCGAGGAGGAACACGGAGTGAACTCGGCAAACTTGGAGAAGAGAAGTGAAGAGAGAAGAAACTCTGATGAATGGAATGATGAAGTTCTGAATCACGGAGTAAATGTGAAGGGTGCGGTAGCACAAGGAAGATGGTGAAGATAGCCAAGAACCACGAACGACAATGTTCTCCTGAAGGGGTGTGAGGATAATGGAGAGGCTGGAGAGAAGAGGTGACGGACTGAATGAATAGCTGTGAGAAATGAATGAGAGAGTGGCCTATAAATAGGCATAGTCAGTCTAGGATGGCGCCTCTTTTTGGGGCTGCAAACCCTAAACGCAAAATGTAGAAATAAAAAAACGCAAACTGTGGGTGAAGGGTTTCTCAACACCCCCTCTCAAGCCCAAAAAGGGGAACAAGAGAAGAGTGAGGTGGAGACACAATGCTACATGTTGAAGAATGCTCGTGTAGCAGGTGCCACTTGGACAATGTCTCTCGTGGGAAAATTGTTTACTTGCCCAAGCATCCTAGTACATAGATGATGAAAACATGCAATGCATAGGAGAAATGTCGGACTTTGTGTAGTGTCGAGAACCATAAGGATATGTCCGTACTCGATATCGGGAGGTGGTTCAATGCCAACCAAGTGACCAAGTCAAGAAGAGGAGGAGGAAGAAGATGTAGAGGATCCCGAAGGTCCAAGATTTCCATCGAAAAGAGAACCTGCAGTAAAGAACAATAAAGAGATTGAATTGGAGAACCCGTAACTCAACCTCGGGAGAGAAGCCACTAGCTCCATGCATCCATGTTGGAAGGAATACGAAGGCCTCGTCACTAAGTTGTGGTTGAACCTCCAAGGTCCCGATCTAGGTGGTACCTGAAGATCTTGGGTAGCAGTAGAAGAGATGACTGGTTGAAGATAACCACCCCAAGAAAGTAGAGGATGGGTGAAGAACTTCATGTGGAGTAGGTTCCCCCTCTGAGGTGGGAGGTGGAGGGGCCCTTGCTGAAGGCGAAGAAGTAGATGCCCCCTCTAAGGGCAAAGAAATAACATCCCCCTTTGTATCCCCCTTTGAAGTAGATAGGGAATCCAAAAACTCATGGATCACGGACTCCAAATGTTTGATGACTAAGGAAGTGCCACCGGTTGTGTCGAAGAAGGTATTTCGGGTGTCGAAGAGCTCCTAGGGGTAGCCTCTTGAACCTAAGTAGTCAAGGGTGGGGAAGGGTGGGGCTTAGAATGAGTAAGAGGTGGGCAATAATTGCTGTCTCTTAGTGGAGGTCATAGTGCCAATTGATTCTCCATGTGCTCGAAAGGACTTAGTGCGCATCAGATGCGTCTTATTGCCTTGAGCATAGTACTCTGATAGCTGATGTAGAATGATCTTTGTGGCCCGGAAAGGAGAGGTGGCACAAGGAGTGTCTGGTGGAAGACGCGTGTACTCCGGAGGGGTGGGGAGCAAAGGTCGAAATCGGCAAGCATCGGTGGTATGTCCGGTGATGCTGTAGTATGAGCACCTAGTAGTCTGGTCATCTGTTGGTAAAGAAGCCATGGATACCAGTGTATCTTGCTCAAGAAGGAAGAGGTCGGCCATCATGAACCACGAGGCGGGGTGTGAGGGCAGTGTGAGGCATCAACCACAATGTTCGCCTCAAGGGGTGGGAGGGTAGTGGAAGGGTTGGAAGTGAGCTGCAAGTGGGAGGAGGATGTAACTAGCAGTAACAGACTGCAACCAATAGAAAAACGCAGGTGAGGAGAGAGAAAAACTAAACACGTAGCTAGGACAGCCTACAGGAGAGAGAGACTAAAAACGTAGGCATCAGGTGAGAGAAAGACTAAAAACGCAGCCAAGACAGCCTGTAGGAGAGAGAAAAACTAAAAACGTAGGTTGCAAGAAAGAGAAAGACTAAAAACGCAGGTAGGACAGCCTGCAGGAGAGAGAAAGACTAAAAACGTAGGCATCAGGATTGTGATGACGTGGCAAGTTGTATAGCAGCAGGTTTGCATAGGAACAGTAGTTGCTTGTTTGAAATCAGCTCCAAACTGTGTGAAGAGGGCTGGAAATCAGGCGCCAACTGATGGTCACAGCAATGGACAGCTTCGGCTGAGATGTACTCCGAGAACGGGGTGTGGGCAACAAGCTGAAACACCTAAAATTTGCAAAAACGAGATTGTTTTTTGAATGGAGAGTGATCAGTAACAACAAAAATGAGATTGTTTTCTGAATGGAGAGTGATCAATAACAGTCGCTTTACTGTAAATAGTTGCAAACTGCGGGTGGAAGGCTGAAAACAGGTGCCAGACTGTAGATGACAGCAAGGGACAACTGAGACTGCGATGTCCTCCACGAAAGGGGTGTGGGCAGTAAGCTGAAAACACCTGAAATCTGCAAAAACGAGATGTTGATGCAGTGGAAGAAGAAGAGAAGTGGATGCCGAATCCGCCACCAGTCTTTGCCTTCACTGGAGTGGAGGATCTTCGCTGCTAGGCGAGAAGATCCAGCTCTGATACCATGTCAAAAGATGATGTATCAGCGAGACAGTAATGTTTGTGGAGAGAACACGGAATGAACTCGGCAAACATGGAGAAGAGAAGAGAAGAGAGAAGAAACTTTGATGAATGGAATGATGAAGTTCTGAATCATAGAGTGAATGTGGTACAAGGGAACAAGGGTGCCGTAGCACAAGGAAGATGATGAAGATAGCCACGAACCACGAACCGCAATGTCCTCCTAAAGGGGTGTGAGGGTAGTGGAGAGGTTGAAGAGAAGAGGTGACGGATTGAATGAATCAGCTGTGAGGAATGAATGAGAGAGTGGCCTATAAATAGGCATAGTTAGTCTAGGATGGCGCTCCTTTTTGGGGCTACAATCCCTAAACGCAAAACGTAGAAACGCAAAAACGCAAACTGCGAGTGAAGGGTTTCTCAACAGACGAGTGTCAATCAAAGGCACGAGGCACAGCACTAAAACCTAAGTATGAGACCCTAGCCCCTTAGTTAGGCAACCCGTAGGAGGAGAGGCAAGGTGATGGCAAGGGGCAGTTTAAAGGTCAAACTCACACTGCCACGGCATAGCCATCTCAGTCGACAATGTTCTCAACTCCAAAGGGCTTGTCTGACTGGTCTGCAGAGGCCCACATCGCCTCCGTAGAGGCATCCGATTTGCAGACCACATTGCCTCCATAGAGGCATCCGCTGCGAGTCTTGTCCACATTTGTGAGTTGCCTCCTGATGAGGTTACTACAGAGGCCCACTCGTCACAGCCGAGCAATTCAGCTCTTTGTCATGAAAATGGCATGCTCTATGCTGTTCGCAGCAAAGCTTCCTTAGTGTCTTTGGGTTGAGGCTGTTAACACTTCGGTGTACATCCTCAACCGGTCTCTGATTGCGGCTCTTCCTCAAAAGATCCCGTTTGAGGCATTTTTTGGCTCTCGGTCTGTTATTTCCCATTTCAGAGTCTTCGGATGTCGTGCGTACACATATATACGCATGATGACAAGATAGGCAAGCTTACTCCCCGAGCCGATCTCCTTATTTTGGTGGGATATTTCTCTGAAGCGAAAGCCTATCGTTTGTTCGATCCTCGGACAAACAAGGCGATCGTTAGGCAGGATGTCGTTTTTGACGAGAGAGATATTGTGCAATTTTCTGCACCAGATTCCGGTCCACTTCCTTCTTTCACATCATCAGAGATCGTGTGTACTGAGCTTGGTCTACTTTTCGCTCTTGACATTCCTGCAGTTTTTAGCTCCTAGGCCCCCTTCGCGAGATCTGCTACCTCGCTGGTACCAGCAGACCATGTGGGATTTGGGGATGCTACCACCGATTTTTACTCCAGAGGGACCTAGAAGATCTACCCGGCTTACTCCTCAGGCATCATTTGCAACGCTATTTACAGCTGATTACATAGCACATTCTGAGCCGGATACATGGCAGGAGGCTCTTCAGCATCCTCAATGGCGAGAGGCCATGGAAAAGGAGCTAGAGAGTATTGACTGAAATGAGACTTAGACATTGGTGGATCGTCCGAGCTATAAGAAAGTAATTGGGACAAAGTGGATTTTTAGGACAAAGCTAAAAGCTGATGGGACTTTAGACAAGTACAAGGCTTGCCTTGTAGTGCAAGGGTTTCGACAGAAGCACGTCATTGATTATGAAGAGACCTTTGCCCCTACTGCTCGGTTGACTTCCTTTTGGTAGGCACTCGCGCTCGCCGCTCACGACGGTTGGCCGATACATCAGATGGATGCCAAGAGTGCCTTCGTGAACCGATACTTGGAGGAGAAAGTCTATGTGGAGCAGCCACTGGGCTTTCCTTCAGGGAACCCTAGGGATCAGGTATTCAGCTTACAGAAAGCCCTTTATGGGTTGAAGCAAGCGCCGCGGTCTTGATTCCATAGAATGGATGAGTTTTTACAGACTCATGGATTCCATTCTACCCCTTATGACCCGAACTTATATGTTCGATTCACACCAGAGGGGGTTAGCTATATCCTGCTATACGTTGATGACTTACTCATCACAGGTTAGATTCTGTTGCCATAGCGGACTAAGCTTAAAGCTACATTTGAAATCACAGACCTTGGTTTGTTGTTCTATTTTTTGGGGATGGAGGTAGTTCGTTTTGGAAGATGTATTTTTGTGTCACAGCAGAAGTACGCACTTCAGCTTGTGGAACAGTACACTTTAAATCAGACACGGCCACTGGCCACGCCTCTTGATCCTACTGTCCACTTGTCGAAGGATACCCTAGGACAGCCCTTCGATGCACACACCTATCGTTCTGTTGTAGGAAAACTTCTTTGGTTAATTCACACTAGGCTAGATTTAGCTTACTCAGTTAGCATACTCAGTCAGTATTTCACAGCACCTAGGATGTCACATTGGATTGCATTGCATGTCTTCGTGTGTTGCGTTATTTGCGGTGTACTTTTTCTTATGGCTTGACATATGATTCTGGTTTATGTTTGCAGGGGTACACTGATTCTGATTGGGCAGAATTGCTCTTAGCCACTTAAACAACTCCAAAACATGCTTATTTTAGGCTTATTTTAGCCAAAACCCTAAAACGGGGAGTGGATCGAGAGAGTTAAGTGGGAGAGGATCTAGAACCCTAATTTTCTATAAATTGGCAGCCAGCCCTCCACTCTTTCCCAAATCTCGTTTTTGCAGGTTTCAGGTGTTATCAGCTTGTTGCCCACACCCCGTTCGTGGAGGACATCTCAGCCCTTGCTGTCCATCACTGTTCCCTACAGTCAGGCGCCTGTTTCCAGCCTCCACACGCTGATTGCTGCTGTTTTTGCTTGGTGATTGACTATTGGTCATCTGCACTGTTGTCATACGTCTTGGCACATCAGCAAATTGCTGCATTTGCAGCCCCCAGCTGCCGCCCTGACAATTTTCTCTCTCCTGCTGTAGTCTTGGTGCAGTCTTTCTCTCATCTGTCAGCTGTCGTTTACAGTCTTCTCTCCTCACAGTTGTGTTTGGCAGCTTTCTCTCTCTACTTGCTGTGTCTGACAGTTTTTGTCTCTCAGCTGTTGTCAGCCTCCACATTGCCTGTGTTTGCTGTCTACCTCCCTCTACAGCCTGCGTTTTCTGCACACACTCTCTCTAAACTGCAGTTTGCATCAGATCCAGCTCACATTGCTGCGTTTGCTGGTGTTCGATATCTGGAGACTGCCTTGTTGCGATTCGGGATCCGTTCGGAGTACGACACACTCTCCAGCTAATTACCCCTGCCCTGATCCTTGAGATACAGGAGTTCGAGGTTCAGTATTCATTCACTGCATAGTGTGTTTGTTGCATGAGCATTGCATTATTAGTAGTCATATCATTTCATTTATTCACCGTGTTCATTGTCTGTGAGTTACCCTAACCCTAACCCTAACTGTGTTCTTTTATCAGTCTGTGCTTTGTCGTACGGTTTGTGTTTATGCTTCTGTGTTAGGGTATTTTCTTTACACACACATCCATCCACTACATCACATGCATACATTTTCAAATGCTATTTATGTATGCCGTTTCCTCTCGCGTCCCACCCCTTGTTCGTGTTCCTTGCTTTTAGCTGTTCTTGACCCCGTCTCCGTCTTTGTTGCCGTTCCCCGTTCCATGTTACTATGATATTATCCACATAAAGCACAAGTATAATAAGACTTTTATCATCAATCTTCTTAATATATAAGCAGTGATCTGGACTACTCCTTTTAAATCCATATGAGAGTATGAAGGCATCAAACTTTTTATACCATTGTTTAGGAGCTTGTTTCAAACTATACAAGCTTCTTTTAAGCGTACATACCAAATGCTCCTTTCCTTGTATAACAAAGCCTTCGGGCTGTTTCATATACAACTCTTCTTCTAGATCACCATGCAGAAATGCTGTTCTAACATCCATCTGATCAAGTTCAAGATCCATAGATGCTACAATGGCAAATAACACTCGAAGAGTGGTCATTTTGACAACAGGAGAAAGCACTTTTTGAAAATCAATGCCCTCCTTTTGTGTATAGCCCTTAGCCACAAGTTTGGCTTTGTATTTGGGTTTGCCATCCACACATTTGATTTTATAGACCCATTTTTAAGGAATGGCTTTCCTATCCTTGGGCAATGTAACCAAATCCCAAGTATCATTGTGATACAATGGCTTCATTTCTTCCTGCATAGCTAGCTCCCACTTTTTCTTTAATTCACATGATAAGGCCTCTTTATACGTAAGAGGCTCACTTCATCTGCTAGTAAAATGTAGTCTATAGAAGGATCAAATCTTTGTATAGGTCTTCTGACACGTGTAGACCTTCTTACCCAATGATCTGTGTTATTAGGTAATGGATCCATATCCAAGGGAATGTCAATGACCTCATTATTTGGTTGTTGAACTGTATGTTCAGGTTGCTATAATACAATTTCAGGCTGTTGTAATTCACTTTCAGCATGCTGATTTTGGTGCTCAAGCTGATGTTCAACGTCCCCTTGTTGCCCATTTTCATTTGGCTCAATAATGATACGTTGATTATTATAATCAGCATCAAAAGGAGCTGAATTTTCAGTGGTTGATGGCTGCTTAAGTAACTGATTATGCTGAAATTTAACTTTCTTTTTGTTTGAGTCATTAGATGTGACATTTTTCAGCAGCTTTGACTCATTAAATACCACATCCCGGCTGCGTAGCACCTTTTTCATGCTTGGAACCCAAACTCTATAGCCCATTTCACCTTCATCTCCATAACCCATGAAGATGTCTCTATGAGATTTCATGTCAAGTTTGGTTTTGCTATCAACAGGTATATGTACATAGCATTCACAGCCAAAAATCCTTAAGTGGTCATATGAAGTAGGTTTGCCAGACCAAACCTCTTTAGGGATGCTACTTTCAAGTGCACGGTGTGATCAGTTGTAAATATGCACCGTGGTTTTAAGTGTCTCTCTCCAAAACGATTGAGAGAGATTAGCTGTGGACATCATGCATCGAATCTTCTCACATAACTTGCGATTCATTCGCTCAGCCACACCATTAGATGATGGATTATAAGGAGTTGTAAGCTCTCATTTAATCCCATTGACATCACAAAACGTATTGAATTCTTTAGATACATACTCTCCCCCGTTATCAGTTCTTATGCATTTTAATTTTAAGCCCTTTTGAGTACTAACCAAAGTATAAAACCTTTTAAAAGCATCCAATGCCTCACTTTTCTGCTTAAGCAAGTAAACCCATAGCTTCCTAGAATGATCATCAATAAAAGACACAAAATAACGGAAACCACTATGAGTTTTTATTGGCATGATGCATACATCAGAGTGGACTAAATCCAAGATACATGCCTTCCTAGAGGCTCCATGAGAGTATGGACTCTTTACATGTTTACCAAGAACACAATCATCACAAAAGTCAAGCTTTGAGTTTTTCACGTCAACCCTTCCAAGTAAAGAAAGTGCCTGCAAACCCTTTTGACTCATGTGTCCAAGACGCTTGTGCCATAACTCCATGTGTGACTGTACTTTAGCAACTACAACAAACTTTTCAGAAAGTGCCTTGCAATAGAGATAACACAGAGTCTCCTTTTTACCACCTCTAGTGACTAGCATAGATCCTTTCTGTATTTTCCACATACCACCACCAAAAGTAGTGAAGTAACCTTTGTTGTCCACATACCACCACCTCTAGTGACTAGCATAGATTCTTTCTGTATTTTCCATATACCACCACCAAAAGTAGTGAAGTAACCTTTGTTGTCTAGTTGCCCAACAGAAAGTAAGCTCTTCTTGATGCCAGGTACATACCTAACATCATGAAGAATCAATTCCTGACCATTTTCTAGAGCCAGGTGTATGGTGCCCATTCCTTCAATATCACATGCGTGATTGTTGCCAAGGTAGACTTTTCCAAGATTACCTTCTGTATAAGTAGAAAAACACTCCAGAGATGGAGTTACATGAAATGAAGCACCGCTGTCAACAATCCACCATTGTGACAAACCATCATGAGCTGACAACAAAGCATCTATCATATCTATTTTAGTGATATACATGTCCTTCACTGTCATAGCAAGCGGATCTGAAAATGCAACTAGCAAATCAACATCTTTATCCTCTTCTATTTCCTCAATAACAACACTAGATACCACATTTACTTTTTCTGTCTCTTTAGGGGTAGAGCTGCCATCCTTGTCATTCTTTTTGCCTTTTGCATTAGCCTGCTTCTTGCATTCTTGTTCGCTTTTAAAGTATCTGCAATCAGGCTTTTTATGCCCTTTGCGATCACACTGATAACAAGTTACATCTTGCTGTTTTTCTTTGCTTTTGCTGCGATTTTTGTTTTTATTTGCAACAATAAATCTTTTTTCAGTTCTTCCTCTTACATTGTAGGTTGATCCACTGTTTTTCCCACTTGCCTTGTGTCTAATCTCTTCATTGAGAATAGAACCACGCACACCATCAAATGTCAAGTTGGGGTTATTGCTCAATGATACAACCAATGCTTCCCATGAATCGCGCAAAGTCATGAGCAAGAATATAGCCCTCAATTTAGGATCAAAAGTTGGCAAACCTGCATCCTGTAACTAACCTAAAATACCAGTGAAAGCATTCAAATGCTCTGAGGTAGGCTTAGACTCATCAAGCTTCAAGTTGACCAACTTCCTCATGGGATGTACGTGATTGATAGGAGTTGTATTCTGATAAGTAGCCTTGAGTTTCTCCCAAACTACATAGGTAGTATCAAGCCCCTTTATATCAACCAAGATATTATCTGTGACGGCCATTTTAATGTAAGTAATGGCCTTTTTATTCATTTTAGCCCAATCCTCATCTGACAAAGCAACAAGCTTATGTTTTGCTAAAGTATCATCACAATCCTTTAGAAAGAGTATACCTTGCATACGAGCTTTCCAAAGATCAAAACCATGGCGATCGAATTTACTAATCTCAAAGAGATTCTTTGTGTCAGATGAGATGCACTGCCAGCCATCTTCAACAATACACAACTACAATAAGGGATTGAATGCTTTCAGCGAATAGCAAGGTTGCTGAATTGTAACAGCAAGTATGTACTCTTGTACTTCCAAGGTGTCCAAGAAGCAGATGTTTAGCTGCAATTTCAGTCTCAAGTACTGATTATAGCATATACATGAATCAAAATTGATACATTTGCATTAAAGACAGCTCCCACATCAGTAATACATCACCAAAATTCCCAAATGCAATGACCAAAATGCTGCATTTACCATTGTTTCATTGCATAGTGAGTATTCAGCAATACATGTACTAAGAGAAGCTGCCCTTTTTCAACATTTGAAGCATCCAAAACTCAAAAGACTCCCACTCAGCAGTGAATTCGCTGTAAATTTCACTGTCCAGTCTCAAATCGACTCAAAATACACCACCAATGTGAAAAGCCCCAAAATTTCTGTAGTGAATCTGCTCCAATTGCATCAATACATCTTCAAGAGCATCAAGTACGGGCTACTGTTGTAGAAATTTCACGAATTCTGCAAAAGCCCCAAATTTCAGGGTCCAAGAGTGGACAATTTTCAAGAAATTGGCTCAAACAAGTAAAAAATTTCACTTGTATTTGAAAATCCCCAAAATTTTTGAGATCCGTGCACTCAATGTTTGCAATTTATGGATCGAGTCACTAAAACATGTGTTTGGCACCAAATCTGGGAAAAGCCCCAAATTTCCAGGAGCAAATTTGCGGAAATTTGTGTTCTGTGCTTACACGCACAAACCCCTAGAAAAGAAGGAAATAAAAAGGATTGAAAATTTTTGATTGATTAAAAATGGGACTGTTGACTTGCCTGTCTGGGCCTTCGTTAGTCCCCGTCCAATTGTGTGATCTTCAGTTGTCATGTGGCTTGAAACTCTGTTGGCGCCTGTTGACGCCGCGTGCGTCTGACGCACCGTGTTGGTTACGTCGTGTGTTGGTTCTGGGCATTGGTTCGAGTCGCGTGAAGATCGTGAGTGCCTTTTGCCCCGATGACAACTTGTCGCCTGTCGTGCTCTGGTTAGCCCGTTTGGTTATGTCTTGTGCTAGTTCTGGGCGTTGGTCCAGGCCGTGTGAAGATTGTGAGTGCTTTTTGCCCTGATGACAACTTGTTGCATGTCACGCTCTGGTCAGCCCGTCTGGTCTTGACAACTGACTTTGCTTACTTGTCGTCTGCCTTCGCCTGTTACCTGCTCACCTACTTTGCAACAACTCGATTGACTTGTCATGCAGTCTTCGACTAACTTGTTGTGTCGCTTGCTCCTCAACAGCCCGCCAGACTGTTACGCCTGTTGGTCCCAATGACGATGACGACTACACTGTTTGCAGTGACTGCCGGCTTGCACCGTTGTGCTGTGATACTATTTACACCCAATAGTCACTTCATTCATTCTACCCACTCTCTTCACTCATTCTTTACCACCTTCTTGAGTCACCACCACCACTTCCCTTCTCTCACCAGCCCCTTCCAGTACCCTTACACCCCTTTAGGATGACATTGTGGTTCGCGGCTCATGGCTGCCTTCACCCTTTCTTTTCTACTTTAGGTGTTCTATTCCATCATCAAAGCTTGCATTTGAATCATTTTCCACCTGGTGTCACCATCATTTGCTTGGTGTTAGTATCCTTCTCCTTCAGACTTCACTTCACCTATGTTTTTCAGTCTGGAGGCCTTCTCCTTGCCTGGCGTCATCATCTTTAGCTTGGCATTAGTATCCTAGCCTTTGTCGATAGTCTATATCATCGGGAGTGAGTGATTTCATCATTTATCTATCATAGGGACTGTTGGGACCTGGGTTTTTGCAGCTCGGCTTCTCCTCCATCACTTGGCGTCACTTGTCTATCATAGGGGCTGTTGGGACCTGCGTTTTTGTAGCTTGGCTCATCCAACATCATTTGGCATCATCATTATCCACCTTGCATCAACAGCTAGGCTGCTCTTCCTATGTTTTTTACAGCTCCAACACTTTGGATTTGCGTTTTGCTGTCTGAGTTACTCCTCAGCATCAAAGGACTACGGTTCGCTCCCTCAACAGTTGGTGATCATCTTCCACAAAGGATTGCAATTTGCTTCCTTGATAGCTGTCTTTCACCTTCCAGTGATTACTTTAATAGCCCATTTCTTGTTTCGCACCCTTCACTGTGCAGATTCCCGTAGGTGCTGCTGCCTAATTCAGATAGGACAGTGCAATTATTTTTTGAGCTTCGGCTCCGTTGTATCATCTTTTCTTTTCATAGCATGATTCAGTGCATCATCTTCGAGTTTTTCTCGTGTTTCTGAGTTTCTCCTCTCTTAGTGTTTGCTGTACACATTGTGTTACTCGTCGCAAACCCTACTCTCTCTGCATTGTTGCTTATTTTGACATGGTATTTCAGCATATCTATTATTTTTGACATGGTATAAGAGCGTATCATCTCAGAGAGCTAAAGGCCCCATTCATCAGAGAAGGCAAAGATAGGTTGTGGGGTCCACATAATTTACTGATTTTCCCCTTCATATCATTGCATCACTAGGAGACAGAGATACCCTTCTCTTTCTCTCCCACCCACCTTTCCTTCTTTTTACAGGTTGACACTTCGGTGCTGTGACTTCTCCACATGCAAATGGACAAATCCTTGGGTGCTCCTCTTTCGATATCGTTGGAACCTCCACAGATGCTTGCCGCCATGGACCTTTGCTTCCTACTTTGCTGGAGTATATACATCTACCCCCAAGCACTTGTTGTGCCACCTCTCCCTTCTGGGACACAGAGTTTATTTTGCATCGGCTTTTAGATTTTTATGCTCAAGGAAATAAGATGTATTTGATGCACACTAAGGCCTTTTGAGTCACAGGAGGATTGACTAGTATCACGGCCTCCTTGCGACCTCCGCAATGCGCTATGGAGGTTGCTTCTACTTCTTCTAGGGTTTCATGAATGCCACCTCGACAACCCATGGTTTTGCAGTCAGCTCCCTCTAAAGATATTGATTGTTGGATACTGTCCCCTTGGTAGTGCACTCCTTCGAGAGAGAATGATTGTTCGACACCCTCCATTACTTCGGCTTCACCGTCCGCTCCACTGAGAGATAGAGACTGTTGCCCACCTTTGGCTCAGCTTGAGCCTCCCTTTTCTCCACCCTTGATCACTCAGGTTCAAGAGGCCACCTTTGGGAGTTCTTTGATATCTTTAGATACCTTCTTTGGCACGATTGGCGGCACTTTCTTCACCATCTGATGATTCGAAGTCCGTGATCCATGAGTTTTTAGATTCCCTCTCTTGTGGAGGGGGTTTTAGAAGGGGATGTACTCTCTTTGCCCTTAAGAGTGGGCTTCTACTTCTTTGGTTTCAGAGGGAGCCCCTGTATCTCCACCCTCTAGGGGGACACCTATTCATCTTGGTGTTTGTCACCCTCCATTTACTCTTTGGGGATGGCTATCTTCGAGCAATCATTTCTTCCATTGATACCTGGGATCTTTAGAGACCACCTAGATCGAGGCATTGGAGGTCCAGCCGCGATTTGGTGACGAGGCCTTTGAATTCCTTTCAGCATGGATTTACGAAGCTAGTGACTTCTCTCCTGAGGTGGGGTCAGGCTCTATAGTTCATCTTGTGCACTAGTCCTTAAAATAGATTACCTTTAAAGTGGAAATCTTGGATCTCTAGAATCCTTTTCTTCTTCATTGTATCTCTCTTCACTTCTCTTTCTTCATTCCTTTTTGGGCTTGAGAGGGGGTGTTTAGAAACCACTTCTTTAGTTTACACACTTTATTTAGGGTTTCACATTGGCAATCCCAAAAAGGACCAGTGCCCACATTTTGGCCACTTTTTCAGTGGGCGACCACACAGTGGTGTGCCACCCTAGACAACTTATGCCTATAAATAGGCAATCACTTCATTCATTCTACCCACTTTCTTCAGTCATTCTTCACCACCTTTGGTCACCACCATTGGTTCCCTTCTCTTATCAGTCCCTTCCACTACCCTCATACCCCTTCAGGAGGACATTGTAGTTTGTGGCTCTAATCGCCTTCACACTTCCTCTTTTGCTTTAGGTGCCATATTCCATTATCAGGCCTTGCGTTTGGAGCATTTTCCACATGGTGTCACCATCATCTGCTTGGGGTGAGCACCCTTCTCCTTTAGGCTTCACCTTCACCTACTTTTTTTAATTTGGAGGCCTTTTCCTTGCGTGGCATCATCATTTTGAGCTTGGTGTTAGCATCCTAGCCTCTGGTGATAGTCTACATCACCGAGTGTCAATGATTTCATCACTTGTCTATCGTAGGGGTTGTTGAGACCTGCATTTTTGTAGCTTGGCTCCTCATCCATCACCTAGCGTCACTTGTTTGTCATAGGGGCTGATGGGACTTGTGTTTTTACAGCTTGGCTTATCCAACATCATTTGACATCATCATTATCCACCTTGTGTCAACATCTAGGCTGCTCTCCCTACGTTTGATAGCTCTGACACTTGGGATTTGCGTTGTGTTGCTGAAGTCACTCCCTAGCATTAGAGGACTGTGGTTTTCTCCCTCAATAGCTGATGATCATCTTCCACATCTCCGACGGCATTAGAGGACTTCAGTCTGCTCCCTCGACATCTGTTTTCCACCTTCCAATGATTACTTCGATAGCCCACTCCCTGGAGGATTGTTTCATTCCCTTCATTGTGTAAATTCCCATAGGTGCTGTTGCCTAATTTAAACAGGATAGTGCAGTTATCTTTTGAGCTTTAGCTCCATTGTATTAGCTTTTTTTCTCATAACATGATTCAATGCATCATCTCTGGGTTCTTCTCGTCTTTTTGAGTTTCTCTTCTTTCTTAGTGTTTGCCATACACCCTTGGGGTTACTCCCTCCAAACCCTATTGTCTCTTTGGAGTCCGCACTCTCGCTTATTTTGACATGGTATCAAAGTATACCTATTATTTTTGACACACGGAAGAGGAAATAGGGATAGACTTATAAGTGTCAAAGTGCAGCGATGCAGAAGCATAGAACAAAGACTGAGAGAGAGAGTGAACATAGAGAGAAGAGAGAGAGAGAAAAGGAGACAATGTAAACGCAGAAAATCTGCAATGTAGTATGCTGTATAAGAGTGCAGAAATATATACGGGGGCAGAGAAAATATATGCACGTGTCTCCGACTTGATGATCTCGATCTCCATTAGCCCGAGCACAGTCTGTCTCAGCCAACAGATCTCAAGATCAGAATCTGAATAATAATTTGTCAACAATGTGCTGGAGAACTGCTATATAAAGCAAAAAGAAAAGGCATAAAAATGACCAGGTCGGCTGCATTAAATCCTAATTGTGCAAAAACCCTAACATAGTCTGTCCAAGGGATGAATCTACTTCTAACACCCCCTCTTAGATCCTTGATGAGGCATCAGACTGAGGGATTTGGAATGCTGCCGAAGAAGAGCCTAGGGAAGCGCCTTCATGAACAAATCTGCAAGATTATCTTTCGTCTTGCAGCACTCCAGATCAATGGTTCCATCCAGAAGCTTCTCCCGAATGAAGTGATACTGGATCTCAATGTGCTTCTTCCGGGCATGGAATACAGGATTCCTCACCAAGGCAATGCAACTCCCATTGTCGCACCGCAAAAGAGTAGGACGAGTCTGGAGGCAGCCAAGCTCCTCCAACAATCTTCGAAGCCACACAATCTCACACGTGGTGGAAGACGCAGCCCGATACTCCGCCTCAGTAGAAGAAAAGGCTACTGTGGGCTACTTCTTGTTACTCCAAGAGATAACACATGTACCCAAGATAAAACAATAGCCTGTAGTAGATCTCCGGTGGTCCACATCGCCAGCCCAATCCAAGGAGTTTATCTTCTCGTTCCATGCACGCAGAGCCTGCTTGAGGCCGTACAAGGCCTTCTTCAACCTGTAAACTTTCCCATCCGAGGATCCAAGCACGAGTCTGCTCAACATAGATCTTCTCCGGCAAGTCACCACTCAGGCTTTACATCCAACTGATAGACATGCCATCTCTTATGGCCAGCCAAGGCAAGAACCACTCGAATAGTCGCCATACGAGCAGTGGGGAAAAAAGTATCATGGAAATCAATTCTTGGGTGCTGAGCAAAACCTTTAGCAACAAGGCGAGCCATGTGCTTGTCCAAAGAACTATCACTAAGGTACTTGGTCTTGAAGATCCACTTGACGCCAATAACCTTCTTGTAAGAGGGACGAGGCACAAGAGACCAAGTGCCATCCCGCTCAATAGCCTCCAACTCGGCTTTCATAGCCTTCTGCGAATGGTCAGACTGAAAGCCTTCTTCACTGAAGTGGGCTCACGATCCTGCATAACACGGGTCATTAAACAATTGTTAGAGCAAACAAGCTCCGAAGAATGTGCCTGAGTTCTTCGTGATCTCTGCGGTCCGTTCTGCAGTTCCCACTTCTCAGGGATCCCCTCGATCCCTGAATCTCGGAGTGTGTCATGAGCCCAATGAGGAGGAGGCCAGACCTCTTTCCATTGCGCTCCATCTGTTGAAGACTCGGAAACATCCACTCGCGGAAGCTCCTCGGGGGTGGCCGGTGGAAGTGAAGACTGTGAATTAGAAGAAGAATCTCCATTAAAAGACTATGGCTCCAAAGGATTTGTCTCGGGAGCCCAATTCTCCCTTGGATCTCCAAGAACGGGGTGCTCGTCACCCCCCTCTGTGGTTGGAACTTTTACGAACCACACATCTCAGCTCGTGTAGACATCTCGCTTGACGGGATCAAACAACTGATAACCTTGGGACTGGGAGCTGTAGCCAACAAAAACTTGTCGTCGGGAAGCCGCCTCGAACTTGTCATTTTGCGTCTTCGGAATGTGCACCTAAGCGTCACACCCAAAGATCCTGAAATAAGAGACATCAGGCTTAGTCCCAAAGTAAGCCTCAAAAGGTGCCATCCTGTCAATGGGCGAAGTGGGAGATTGATTGAGGATGTGAACTGCAATAGCCACTGCCTCGGCCCACAGAAACTGAGGTGTCTATCGGTGGTCTATCATGGTGCGCGCCATCTCGATCACACTTCGGTTCTTCCGCTCCAAAACGCCATTCTCTCGGGGAGTGTTGGTGTTAGCAAACTCCTTGTGAATGCCCCTATCTGCACAAAAACGAGCAAATTCATTAGACATAAATTCATCTCCCTTGTTTGAACACAAGGTCTTGAGTCACTGGCGAGAACGGTTCTCCTTAAAGAGAAGCCAATCCTTGAAGTGAGAGAAAGCCTCCGACTTCAAAGTCAAAAAATAGGCCCAAGTCATTCTGCTATAGTAATCTACAATCAACATGAAGTACAAGCTCCCCTTCAGGGACTCGGTCCTCATCGGGCCACAAAGATCTGTAGATACAAGCTCCATGGTGGGTGAAGTAGACTGTCTCGAAGCTTTATTGGGAATCTCATCCCGATGCAATTTTCCACGAATACAGGAGACACATGGCTGATGACTCACAGCTATATCTGGCAAATCTCAGACAAACGATCCTCGCGACGCCTTCCGAAGGTACTCATAGTTCAAGTGGCCAAACCGAGCATGCCATAGCTCGGACTGTGTTTGAGAGGTAAGAGGTGTAGAAGACTTCAATTTGTAGATGCCATCCTCCTCATACCCTGCAGAGAGAACCTTCCTCGATCCACGATCAAGGCCGCGAATAGTATCACTATCAAACTCCACAAAGAGTCCAAGAGCACAAGTCTTATGGACCGAAAGCAAATGATACCCCAAGCGTGGCACATGCAACACCTCGGAAGTGTGGGTACCACCACATCCATCTAGAATAAGCTATATCTAACCCCGCGTAGCAATAGACATAGAAGAGCTGTCTCCAATGAGAATCTGCCCATGCGAAGGTCGCAAATGGGCAACACCATTGGAAGGAGTCATGTGCCGTGAGGCACTACTGTCCATAATCCACTCTCGAGCTTGGAGAGCTGTCATTGCAGCATCAGAAGTCTTCGATGTAGAGTCCTCAATGACTGCTAAGTGTAGAAAAACAGCTGATGAGGGTGCAACCACCGCTCCAGAATCTTTCGTGTCCTTCTTCTTGGTATCCTTCTTATCTTTGTCAGGGCAATCCTTCTTCCAATGACCGGTCTTACCACAAATATGGCAAGTCGAATCCTTCTCTTTGTCCTTCTTGGATTTGTTGTCCTCCTTCTTCTTCTTTTGGTTCTTCCCCTTCTTTTAAGAGACTTTACCAACCAATGCCTCTGATTTGGAAGCATTCTATCTTTTCAATTGTTCCTCTTGGTCCAAGACCATAGGAAACAACTCTTCCCACCGAAAAGTCGACTCCCGCCCTGAAGCAATAAGGACGGAATAAAAAGTACCGAATTGTGGCGGCAACTGGGACAGTAAAGTGATTGCCATGTCTTCGGAGATATGTTCCCGAAGCGAAGAAGACTTATTAACGGACAAGGTCCGCATTTGCACCTCCAAAGAAACTCTCTTCATCAGGGTCATCTGATTGTACATTTGGTCGAGCTCCAACGATATCTCTTGAGCCACAAGCAAGTGCTTAATGTGAGCTATCATGGCTGTAGTGCAAGACAGAAAAAGAAAAGAACAAATCTTGGCATTCAGTTTGTCCCAATGAGACTGGGCCTTGGTCAACTCCGCACGAGCAATGGAAGAGAGTTTAGATGCATCTAGCACCGAGGGCCGGCTGATCTCCTCCAACATAAGCTCCTCCAAATCATAAGACTCCAGAATGGCCAACATCATCACCCGCCAGACGCGGTAATTGTCACCATCAAGCTTCTGATCCGATGGAAGAGCCGGTAGGATAGGCACCTTCCTGTCCATGATTGCCTAGAACTCCAAATCAGCCTTTGTAAACATGTTGGCCTGCAATGCCTGCACAAATGCAAAAGCAGGCCCCTCTAACTGTGTAAACACAGCTTGTTAGGGCTGTTTTGGTCTCTGCCCGTACCTTTTTCACCCGTTGGAGGCGACGAAAAGGTAAAATCTGCAATGGAAGACCTAAAACACAGCCTTCCTCCCCTTTAAACAGCAATAACCTGCAGCAAATTCACTGATTAGACTCCTTTCCCGCACACCCACACTCGCTTCAGCCTTGATCCGATGCGCAGCCCTCCTACTCGCCCTTGAATCCTGGAAATGCAGCCTTGTGTCGCGCTGAAATCTCCTCTTCAGATAGGTTCAGCCCTTAGTCAGTCCATCTTCATTGCTCTGATACCATGTCAGAGTGCAGTGATGCGGAAGTGTAAGACAAAGACTGAGAGAGAGTGAACACAGAGAGAAGAGAGAGAGAGAAAAGGAGACAGTGTAAACGCAGAAAATCTGTAGTGTAGTATGCTGTATAAGAGTGCAGAAATATACATGGGGGCAGAGGAAATATCTGCGTGTGTCTCCGACTTGATGACCTCGATCTCCGTCAGCCTGAGCACAGCCAGTCTCAGCCAACAGATCTCAAGATCAGAATCTGAATAATAATCTGTCAACAATGTGCTGGAGAACTGCTATATAAAGCAGAAAGAAAAGGCATAAAAATGACCAGGTCGACTTAAAATAATGCCAAAATAACTGTCCGACTGCACTGCCCGAGTGCAGGCTGCCACGTGGCACCTGCGCAGACTGCTGATGTGGCTGCTGACGTGGCACTGTACTGCCTGCTGCTGACGTGTCCTCTGCCATATGCTGTACATTGTTGAATCAAACCCTAACTGTGCAGAAGCCCTAACACAGCTTGTCCAGGGGATGACTCTACCTCTAACAATAAGAAGGTGGTTGGGAGTTTGACTTGACATGGTTCACACGTTAATTCCCATCATGATCTCTTTCATGGTCTTGGCAGTCTTTGTGACACCTCATTGTTATGGTGGTCAAAACGCTGATGTTCATGGTCTTGGTTGTCACTTTGGTGGTTTCCCTGGTTCGTGATCCACTTGATATTGCTAATCATACTTGTTTGTCATGGATATTCCTTTGAGACCTACAAAAAAAACATAACCAATGTTGACCAGATGATGACTTCCTTTTTATGATGATGTCAACAATCCTGGATGTTGCCTCTCAGCAAAGTACTTCAATAGATGATGACATTAGCAAACATGGGTTGTAGGGAAGTTGGCAACACAAATCGCAGCAGGTGAAGGTGTAAGGCTGCAAACACAAGGGAAGATGATGGTGGCGATGTTGAAATGCAGCACTTGGAGCCTTCTTGGGACCTGGATGAAAAGGCAGCAATAGACAGCAAGTTGAGCATGATGCTCCACCACTTCAACAATGCCTGCCCTTTCACCTTGGCAAATTGTACTATGTGCGAGTGCACAATGGAAAAGAAAACATGAATATGGAGTGAGAAGAGAAGAAGTAGACAAGATGAACATAGGGTGAGTGAAGGAATAACTTTGATTGAACACAGATTACAATGCTGCGACTGTCAGCCCCTTCACTTGTGGAGATGCATTAGTGAGGGTGATAGATGGAGGGAGGTGATGATGATGATGAAGGAGGCTGGATGATTAAACGCAAGTATGGTGAGTGTGGAGAGGGGCAGGCTATATAGGCCTAAGGCCATCCAACTGGCCGCCGACGTGCTGGCTGACCTGCCTTGATGCAGGTTGGTCCTGAAAAAATTGATGCCAGGCCCATATGTGGCCATCCAAGTATACTGGCCCGCATGGTAATTGTCTGCACTGCCCAAGGTGGCTGACATGCCTGCATGGATGAAGAAATATAGGCTGCCCTGTCATGCTACCCATTGTGGACATGCCAGAGGCTTGAGACAGCCATAAGATAGGAAGGACCTCCACCAAACATGCTAGGAAAGACGAAGAGATGGTCAAAGACTATGTCAGAGCTCCTAAAATCCATGTTTGACTGAGACTGAGGTTCACAGACAAGAGATGACCAGATTGGAAGAAGACACAAAGACACGTATGCTAACAATAACACCACCAACACAAGCTTGACTATTACTAGTACCGGCTCCACCTAGTAGAGGATTATCTAGGGCTGATATAGGTAGATTCTAGAAGCACAAAGCTATGCAAAGTTGGGAGGCCTTATCCTTGAGCGAAGTGGTGCCCATGAGATTATTTGAGGATCCAGGCTATTATCTCTTACCATCACCAGAATCTCCCATGAGATTCACTGCATCAGGCTTGGGAAACCCCCCTCTCAAATCATCTGTCTGCTAGGACCTAGGATGGGTCTACTATGTGGGGGTCCGATGATGTGGTGGGTGGATAGCAGGCACATAGGCAGCTGATTCATATGTGGCAGCTAGCTCCTCCTGTCAAGACTGCTTGGACGTGCCTGGAGCATAAAGGGCCGTTTCTTTGCCCTCCATCATCTTTTTTGGATTGTCATCCTGTCTTCAACTTAATTGGTGCACACTTACACATATAAATGCCTGAGAATGCCGAGATTGTGGTTCACTGCTTCCTGATTGGAGGCTTTGTAGGTTTGCAGTATGGATTGCTGGAGCTCGAGTGTTGATTTGCCCTGGACAAGGTAGTGTGTTTATTGCAAGGATATAGTGTGGGAGTGTGCAGGTGCCACGATTTCCTATGGGCTGGAGTGCAGCAATGATTCACTGAATCACTGTTGGGCAGCCTTGTTCCTTGTATACATCATAAATACTGCTCTAAAACAGGAACAGGAGGATCATTTCTGCCTTGGTTGTATTGAAGACTAGTGTGTTTTATAGCACACTTCATTATTTTGACTTTGTTTCTCCTTGGGATCTAGGTGAAGAGATTTTTGGGCATCTTGCTAAATTATATCCTTCAAGCAATTTCCATTGAATCCAGTTCAAAAACCCTTTGTTGGATTTCAAAGACATCTAGTTTATCTTTTGATAGTCAAGAATAGCTGCACACATTCCCTATACAGGGTGACCGGCAAGTTATATCCAGGCATTTCACAAACAAGCTATTCCAAGTGCATTTTGACCAGTTCTAGTCCATTGATGTTCCAAAGGCTGCTGGTTGACAGGGTCATATAGTTGATGAATTCTAGGATTTCCTTTACAAGTTACCCTTACAAGCCAAAGCTGAGCTTGGATCTGGAAGTCTGATTAATATGCAAGTTATTATAGGCAGCCAATGAGGGTTACAGAGACTTCATAAGCTTGGATCTGGAAGTCTGATTAATATGCAAGTTATTATAGGCAGCTGATGAGGGTTACAGAGACTTCATAAGCTTGTGCCAATAGTTTTATAAAGTCACGTTGGTTTGTATTTCTATTCTTTTGCATGAGCTTCCCTCAATAATGTGATTTCATATTGCTGACACTTTGGCTATAGTTTTATTGTGATTTTTTTTTTCATGTGCTTGAGCTTGATGATTTGTCTGTAGTTTGCTGATTGGAGATTGATTATGCTGCTTGTCCGGTCATCTGTCCACAGGTTCGGAGGCTTGGGCTTTCAGGCAACTGGCTTTCCAAACTTCCTGCCAGCATTGGGAAATTACAACAGTTGGAGGGTCTTTGGGTACAGGGAAACTTACTTCAGTCTGTTCCAGAAGAGGTTTGTGAGTCTGTAGCGGTTTGTTACAACCTTGTGCTGTTATAAAGTGGTCCCTTTCAAATATTTTAATTTATGTGGGCAGATATTTTTTGAATCCATGCTAGTTTTTGAGCTTTTCTACAACACGTAATTTGCAGGCATGCTCTCCTGTTGTTTATTTATGCAGCTTTAAGAAAAAAAAAGGGTCAAGAAACACTTATCTTTTTATCATAGAAACCATCCATGCTGACTCCAGACCTTTGCATAGCTTACCTTTTATTGATGGTCTCTTTTATTCAAGAATGAGAAGATTACTGATGATTGTATAGCCCATCTAACACTTTCCTAGTGACAATTGTATATCCCGTTTAGCACTTTCTCGAATTTATCATATTATGGATGATGTGCAAAGATGCACTGCTTTGATGCTCATCTTAGAACCTGAGAGAGACTATTTGGTCTTTGATTAGTGTTTTGGAAGTAAACTCGGCTGAATGGCTTTTGTCAAAAAGGTTATCCTTTTGAAAAAGATTCAGATGAATAACCTTTTTCAAGAAGATTATCCTGTATGCTTGTGCCTTCTGCCTTTTGCAGGTTATTGGCTCATTAGCCTCAGAAATGTGCTACTGAAGAACCTCTGTTTTGTTCAGTTAATTCGATTTGCCATGTGAAGTACTCAGTTCTGTAGAAGCAAAGCTTCAATAAGTAGATCTGGAATTTCAGTTTTGAATCTGCTATGTATCATTAATATCAACCTTTTGTCACTGTAATTAGAATGCGTGCAGATAATTTTAGCCAGGGATATTTGTTTGTCATTCAGAATTATCTTTCTTTATGATGGTTTGCATAAGGTGCAACTAATAAGAGTATGACAAGGATTTGCCTTTCTACCTTATGATCCCATGACAAATCAAATGCATAGACAGACAAGCAAGAAACCTGTTTTAATGATATTTTTACTCTTAAACGAGTGGGTTGTATCTTATTTCCAGCAATTGAGTCTTCTTCTTTACTGAGTCTGAAAGCGTAAATGCAAAGATGCACAAGCAAAAATTGAAGAGGTTTATGTCACTTGAGGTGCCATAATTCAACAAAGGGATTAGGTTTGGTGCAGGCATTACAGTGTGTGGGCGCAGTGTCGTCTCACCATGGTCTTCTGCATGCAGGTTTATTCTTTGACCAGTATTCTGTCACCTTGCCTCTTCCAACTCTTGAATAGGTGGTTATCTTCTCCTGCACAGCTGCTTCTTTCCTCAGCCAACAATACTGATTTTGGCTGACAGAAAGCTGCCTTGGTCTGCACATCATCAATCCTCATTTCTGGTACGCCTTTGCAAGCTGTACAGGGGTTGCATGTGCGCAGTGGTTGACTGCATCACATACTGTCTTGAAAGTTGGACCTCATTATAAATTTTCTGAATCTTGAAGGGCCCACACAGACTTATGCCATCCGTTTGGAGGTTGGGTTTTCATTAGTAGCAGCCCTTTTCTTTGCATTTTGCAGGTTTCATTGAAGGACATATATGGTAGATCAGTATGATTGGCAGGATCATGTGGATTGGGATCGCGAGGACCGCTGAAGTGATGACCAAGACTGAGAAGATGGGCGTTCTGATCGTTGTCACCACGAGGATTGTTGCGAAGACTGCCAAGATCAAGATCTTTTGATTGAGATTGAGAAGACCAGCGTTCCGATTGTTGTGACCATGAAGATTGCTGCAGAAACTGCTGAGATCGAGATAGAGATTGTGACGTGGATTGACGGACTGACTGCGACTGGTTTCCCTCCTAACCACTTTCTTATCATGGCTTCAAGTGCACGATTGAGCCTCTTTACACTTGCTTAGTCAGTTGTGTATATGGCAGTTTTCTCCCATTATCCTTGAGACCTACTACATACACGACAGTTCTGCCTATTGGATGTATTCCACTCTAATACATTGAGTTTGATAGTTCTCGATACTAGTTGCATGCTTAGTGATTCCTAGTGGTTTGTACATATCCCACTTCTTGCAGGATATACCTGGTAGTTATTGTAATTGCAAGTTTATGCATCATTTATAAGGGCTGATGCTTTGACTTGACTGTCATTTATTGGCAGCTAGTGGTTAGCCCTACTTTTTGTTGATTTCATTTGTTTAGCCACTATCTTGGTCTCGATTTGGGCCTATTTTGCTCTCGATTACAGCAGCTTGTTTGTCTTGGGCTGTGCTTTTGTTTATTGCATTATGGTTGGTGGATCAAATAACAATTCTATCTTTAACATTGACAAGATGGATGGCACAAACTACAGCTATTGGAAGGCACGAATCTGGCAGGTTCTGGTGTAGAAATTGCAGATTAAGCCATTGAGACATGAGGGTGTAAAGCCCAAATACTTTGATGCAGAGAATTAGGTTGAATTGGATGAGATATGTAAATCTGCAATTTTCTATAATGTTGTCTCTAAAGGGTAAACCACATAGGAATTATGGGATCAGATTCGTAATGTCTATGACAAGTAGAGCCTTAGCTCTTAAATATATTGGTTGAAGCAATTCATGGACGTTCATATGGAGGAGAGTTTATGTCTATCCACTTAAATGAATTTCATTCTATTTTTAGCCACTCGTCTCTGCATGGGATTGACTTTAAGGATAATCTTCCTCCCATTTTTTTTTGCTGGTTACATTGCTTGAGTCATGGGACACATTTTGTACTGCTATGTATGCAAATATGCTTGTTGATGGGCTGAAATTGTAGGATGTAGAGGGTGCACTCTTGAATGAAGAGGCTAAGAGAAAGAATATTGATGCTTCTTTTAGTTCTCATGCTTTGACAATGGGAGGTAATAATGGTAAGAGTAGTAATGACCGCGGTGGGAGAGACTCTCAGTAGTCTCGTTCTCAGTCATGTGGATAGTCTCTTAAAAAGTCACGTGGTTGTAAGTCTACATTGTCTTGTCATTATTATAGGAAGCAAGGTCATATTTGGTCATAGTGCCATACAATGTGTGATGAGAGATAAGCAAAAGGAAAAGGGTAAAGTGCAGGGAAAGAATAATGATTGCAATATTGTCCTTAGCAAGTCGAGCATCAAGATTGAAGAGATTAATGTCATGGTGACTGATTATAATGATGATTAAATACTTGTAGCTTCTTCTCTTGATGTCTCCCAGTTGACTGATGTCTTGTCCACCTATGCTCAATATTGTTTGATTGATTCAAGGGCTTCATTTTATATTATTTCTCATTAAGAGTGGTTTCACTCCTATTGCAAGATGACAGTATTTTTCAAATTAGGTACTGACTTGGCATTGGATATTGTTGGTGTTGGAGATGTCCAACTGCAGTTTGCTTGAGGTAGTATGTTTACTTTGCATGATATACACCATGTTTCAGCTTTGACTAAATGCTTACTTTTTCTTAGACAATTGGATGATGCAAGCTATGTTGTATCCTTTGGAGATTCCTAATGGAAATCTTGTCATGGCACGAGGTACTAACTTTGACACTCTTTATTCCTTACTTGTATATGGGTCTATCAACCATGTTTTGATAGTGGTTGTGCAATACCGTATGTATCATTATGGCATCGTCGCCTTTGACAGGGAATGAAAATTCTTATCTCTTTTTCCCCTCGACTATTAAGTGTTTGATTCTTGTGATCATTGTCTTTATGGCAAGCAGACTCATGATTCGGATAAGAAGTCTTGAATTATGTGTATGGGTGAGTCTTGAGCTCTTGTTAATTCTGATGTTTGTAGATCTATGCCTTGCAATTTGTTAGGTGGCGTGAAGTATTTCGTTACTTTCAGTGATGATTACTCACATAAGGTGTGGGCATATCCCATAAAGTAGAAATCAGAAGCCTTGGCTACGTTTCAACGTTGGCTTACTTTTGTTGAAAACCAGTGTGGGTATAGACTAAAGAATCTACAATCTGACAACGGAGGTGAGTATGTATCTAAAGCCTTTAAGTATTTTTGTAATGAGAGGGATATTAAGCGCTAGTGGACTACCTTATGTATCCCATCCCACAATGGTATGATGGAGTATATGAATAGGACGATTTAGGAGCAAGTTTGTAGCATGCTTAGATAAGCAGGCTTTTCGTAGCACTTTTGGGCTGAGGTAGTTACTACTGCCGTACATGTGATTAATGATCCCCATGCATTGCTCTTGACTATCAGATTGTAGAGGAGGAATAGTTTGGAAAACCTCGATTATATACTCATTTACGTGTCTTTGGTTGCTAGGCTTTTTGTCATGTTCCCAAGAATAAGTGCAATAAGCTAGATCCTAAGTCTGTAAAATGTATCTTTCTTGGTTATGGAGATGCATGTAAGATGGGCTATTGCCTATGGGATTCGCAGAGGCTGGGAAGGGCATCTGCAGCCATGATATTGTTTTCTATGGGGAGAAAATGCATTGTAGCTTGAGCAGGTCCTTGAGGTACACATGGTGATATTTTAGGAGGAGCCCCTTGTTTCTTCACAACCAACTCTTGCAGCAGATGATGCTCTAGTGGCCCATGACCATGATGTTGGAAGGATGGACAGGCTCCATAGCTTGTTTTGCGGTGGTCTACTAGAGAGAAATGTTGGCTTGATTGATTTACGCTCTCCACGGATTATGTTACGGTGATAGATACTAATGAGTCTTTTGTTTGCAGTCATGTTTGTCATGCCTTGTCATCTCTTGCTTGTGAACCTCAATTTGAGTCAGATAAGGACTTTAGGTGCTATAATCTACCTGTTACTTGTTTTGATGGAGGAAGTAGTTTACTTTGGAGTACCTCAGTTTTGTGTGTATTTCTTGAGTTGTTTCTACATATGATAGTTTGCCTACACTTGCAAGTCCAAGTCAAGTTGTGTAGCCAAAGCTAAGACTAAGCATAGGATGGTCATCTTAACTATAGGAGAGAAAATTTCATAAAAGTCAACACCATGCTTTTGCTTAAAACCCTTTGCTATCAATCTAGCCTTGTATGTAGGCTTGGGGTTTCCAAGGGTATTTTTCAACTTGTACACCCACTTACAAGACAAAGCTTGCTTGCCACTAAGCAAGGAAACAAATTTCCACATACAATTCTTATGCAACGAGTCAATCTCAGACTACATAGCCCTCTTCCTAGAAGTGACTCTCACCCCTTGGGAGCGGGTCATGTAGTCAGAGTATGACTCACTGTAGGAAAATCATATGTGGGATTTAGTTTTGTTGCCTAGTGGAAAGCGTGCTTTGTCTTTCAAGTGGATATATAAGTTGAAGAGTATATCCTTGGACGTCCTTAGCTAACCTACAAGGTCAGATTGGTTGCTAAGGGTTTTAAGCAAGAGCATGGTGTTGACTTCGATGAAATCTTCTCTTGTGTAGTCAAGATGACTACTCCATGCTTGGTATTGGCTTTGGTTGTGCAGCTAGATCTAGATCTCTATTAGATGGATGTCAAGATGGCTTTCTTACATGGGGACTTGCATGATGAGATTTATATGCAGTAGCTTAAGGGCTTTGAGGAAAAAGGTAGGAAACACCTAGTGTGCAAATTGAGAAAGAGCCTTTATGGCCTTAAGTAGGCACCTAGGGAATGGTATTGCAAGTTCGATGCTTTTATGCACTTGTAGAGATGTACTTGTAGTGACATGGATCTGTGTTTATACATGAAGAAGGCCCATGATGGCAGCATGATGATTTTGGAACTCTATGTGGATGATATGTTGATTGCTTGGAGCGCTCATGATGAGTTGGATGCCTTGGAAAGTTAACTCAAGAAGAGCTTTGAGATGAAGGACATGGGATAGGTCTCACATTTACTTGGGATGCGTATCACGTGCGATCACTCTAAGGGGCTCCTTTGCTTGTAGAAGTGTATCTAGAAGATCCTTGAGCGGTTTCATATGCAAGATGTTAAGCCTATTGGCTATCCTTTAAGCCAATTGTCCGTAGTCTAATGGAAAGAAGGCCGAGATGGCTAATATGCTTTATCTATCTGTTGCAGTGGGCAGTTTGATGCATGTCATGATAGCCACTCTTCCTGATATAGCATTTGCAGTGGGAGTTGTGGCACCCTATATGGCTACATGTGGCCGGTGTCATTGGGATGCCATGATGGATATCATGAGATACCTTAAAGGCATTGCAAATATGCATGTATGTTGTAGTAGCTAGGATACAAGAGTCATGGGGTACATTAACTCCGAGTATGCAAGACATGTAGATAGTACGAAGTCCACCTTTGGCTATGTCTTCATCTTGGTTGGAGGTGGTGTTTCTTAGATGTCCAGGTGTGAAGGAAACTGCTAGGGTTTGCACTGAGGACACACAGAGTGTACGACCACGACAGAAACACAAAGGGACAGACACGGACATAGAGGGCAAAACTCAAACCCTAAACACAAAACTAAAAAACTCAAACCCTCAAAACTCAAACACAAAAAACTCAAACACAAACAGAAGAAGGGAGAGAGAGAACGCAACTCTGAAGTGAATGAATGTAAGAGTGTATAGTGTGCTCAAGGGAAGGGCAATGTCGGAGTGTGACGTCCACCGAAGACGGATTCCAAGTTTGTGACCACCAGTTGGAGTGTAGGAGTGCTGAATAGTGAATGGCAGCAGGTTGATCACCAAAATGCAGTAGTTTGGAGGCTGGAAATTGGTAAATGCAGCAGTGTACCACCGATCGGAGTCTGAAAAACTGTGCATAGTCTGCTATAAACAACAGGCTGAAAGAGTGTCTGAGAGTGTCAGGGCTTGCAATGCTGAAAACGCAGGCTGGCTGACCCTGGAGATAATGCATAGTAGGCTGAATAGTAGTCTGGGACAGTTTGGAGCAGTCGCCAACAGCTGAGAGTTGTCACCTACAGCAATGGACAGGTTGAAGATAATGTTGCTGCAGTCGATGATGGCTGGACAGCAAATGGAGGTGGGTTGTAGGTTGGAAACTGGGCGCCAACAGCAGCAGAGGGTGTATGGGCTGGTGTAACCTGCAAACAAGGGTGATAGCTGAATGGGGACAGCCTGTCTATTTATAGATGTGGAAGGGCGCCCCAAAAATTAGAGTTTCCACTAAACTCTCTCAAACCACTGCTCGTTTTAGGGTTTCCACTGAACTCTCTCAAACCGCTTCCCGTTTTAGGGTTTAACTCTAAAAGAGCATTTTTAGTGTGTTTTGGGACTGTTTAAGAGGCTAGTTAGCAAGTAATGCATATTTTAGCTCAACACCCTCTCTCAAGCCCAAAAATGAGCCGAAAGGTTAGGCCAGCCATTGTAATGTTTATGTACCCTAAGGCGTTCCACCCCAAATCAACCAAGGCATTGGACAAAGGGTGCACGTCGGCTGCTCAGTGGCCTACCAAGACTACAGAGGCGATGGTTATCTCACCAAGAGAATCCAAGTAGTCACCCTAGAGAGGATAGGGCATTGGACAAAGGGTGCACATCGGCTGTCCAGTGGCCTACCAAGCTCTACAAAGGTGGATGGAACTACATGGATTTTTTTTTTTTTTGGTGAATAAGTGAAGTAAATTTGATGGAATGTGGCCGATTGAGTAAAAGTTACCTAGAAGACGGGAGGAGAGAGTACACCCAACACGTCACAAAACAGTACAAGCTAACCCATGCACTCATGGTGTCGATGGTGATGAAAAATAGGTGATGAGGTATCCATGTGATGAAGAAGGATGGTGGTGTGGTAACAACAGCTGCCGGTGAAAACAACTTAGGATCCGTGTAAGTGGTGCTCTGTAGAATGAGATGCAAAGTATGCTACATGTTGAAGAATGCTCATGTAGGAGGTGCCACTTGGACAATGTGCCTTGTGGAAAAATTGTTCACTTGCCTAAGCGCCCTAGTACAAGGATGATGTAATCATGCAATGCAAAGGGTAAGGTACAAAAGGGGGAAAGAAGCCGATGTCGAAGACAAAGTGTTGAAGCCCGTAGAATACCAAGAAGGGTAGGAACCCCCTCTCAACCTGGATGTAGACGCTGATGAAGGAAGAGGAGCCTGATGTCGGTCTTCATATGGTGCAGAGAACCATAAGGAATGAAAGAAGATGAAGTGGATGTAGTGAATGAAGCACCCCGCTAGAAGAGCAAGGTAGAAGTCACTGCCATGATAACATCGAGAGAGATGTTGCACGATTCGCCTCGGGAGGGGAAACCGCCATGCTGAAAGAAGAGCAAGCACTCCTAGGATGATGAAACCATGAAAGGAACGGTGCGCATCTCCACGTCTCTAGCCCAGAGAGGACCAAAGCAATCTGCAAGTTAGCCCTACACTGAAAGACAAAACCTTGCAAAAGAGATGAGAATTTGCAAACACAGAGGCTAGTGGTGAGATGCTCCAAAGCAAAACAGAACAGAAAGAAAATCTAAATCAAAATAAATGCAATGAATGTGTATGTGTGTGAGTAAATGCAGCGGAAGACAAAAAAATGGGAAAACTAAGGATAATGAATCCTATGGGTCCGACTCTAAGAGTGCAAAAAATGAATGCTAGACTGATCTAGGGTATCCGAAAGAACCTAGAGGCATGGGGTTCGAAGAAGGTGTCAAAAGATGACGTAGCAGCGAGACAGTAGGGTTTGCGGGGAGGAACACGGAGTGAACTCGGTAAACATGGAGAAGAGAAGAGAAGAGAGAAGAAACTCTGATAAATGAAATGATGAAGATCTGAATCATGGAGTGAATGTGATACAAGGAAACAAGGGTGCCGTAGCACAAGGAAGATGATGAAGACAGCCACGAACCACGAACAACAATGTCCTCCTGAAGGGATGTGAGGGTAATGGAGAGGCTAGAGAGAAGAGGTGACAGACTGAATGAATCAGCCGTGAGGAATGAATGAGAGAGTGGCCTATAAATAGGCAGAGTCAATCTAGGATGACACCTCTTTTTGGGGCTACAAACCCTAAACGCAAAACGCAAAAACGCAAAAAACGCAAATTGCGGGTGAAGGGTTTAGGGTTTCTCAACACCCCCTCTCAGGCCCAAAAAGGGGAACAAGAGAAGAGTGAGGTGGAGATGCAATGCTATATGCAGAAGAATGCTCAAGCAGTAGGTGCCACTTGGACAGTTTATCTCGTGGGGAAATTGTTCACTTGCCGAAGCGCCCTAGTACAAAGATGATGAAAACATGCAATACATAGGAGGAATGTCGGACTTTGTGTGGTGCCGAGAATCATAAGGATATGCTCGTACTCGATCTTGGGAGTTGGCTCCATGCTGACCAAGTGACCAAGACAATAAGAAGAAGAGGAGAAAGAAGATGTAGGGGATCCCAAAGATCCAAGATTTCCATCTGAAAGGTAACTTGCAGTAATGAACAATAGACCGAGTGAATTGAAGAACCCAAAACTCAACCTCGGGAGAGAAGCCGCTAGCTCCGTGCATCCATGCTGGAAGGAATACGAAGGCCTCATCACCAAGTCGTGGCTGAACCTTCGAGGTCCCGATCTAGGTGGTACTTGAAGATCCTGGGTATCAGTAGAAGAGATGAGTGGTCGAAGACAGCCATCCCAAGAAAGTAGAGGATGGGTGAATAATTTCATGTGGAGTAGGTTCCCTCTCTGAGGTGGGAGGTGGAGGGGCCCCTGTTGAAGTCGAAGAAGTAGATGCCTCCTTTGAGGGCAAAGAAGTAACATTCCCCTCTGAATCCCGCTCTGAAGTAGATAGAGAATTCAAAAACTCATGAATCACGGACTCCGAAATGTCTTATGACAAAGGAAGTGTCACCAGTCGTGCCGAAGAAGGTATCTGGGGTACCGAAGAGCTCCCAAAGGTAGTCGCTCGAACCGGAGTAGTCAAGGGTGGGGAAGGGTGAGGCTCAAAATGAGCGAGAGGTGGGCAACGGTCGCTGTCTCTTAGTGGAGCGGATTGGGTAGCCGAAGAAGAGGAAGGAGTCGAGCAACCACTATCTCTTGAAGGAGCAGATTGACGAGGAGACGGTATCAAACAATCACTGTCTCTGGATGGAGTGGATTGTAGAATCGCGGGCCATAGTAGCCACTGTACTCGAAAATAGGTGGGAGAAGATTGCCACTAGCATTGCGACGGTCTCTAGGAGGTTGTAGCGCCAATCGATCCTCCATGTGCTCGAAAGGACTTAGTGCGCATTGGATGCGTCTTATTGCCATGAGCATAGTACTCTGATAGCCGATGTAGAACGATCTCAGTGGCCCAGAAAGGAGAGGTGGCACAAGGAGTGTCTGGTGGAAGATGCATATACTACGCGGGGGGTTTTGGGGAGCAAAGGTCGAAGTCGGTAAGCATTGGTGATGTGTTCGGTGATGCCACAGTAGGAGCACCCAGTAGTTTGGTCATCTATTGGTAAAGAAGCCATGGATACCATTGTGCCTTGCTGAAGAAGAAAGAGGTCAGCCACCATGAACCACGAACCGCAATGTCCGCCTCAAGGGGTGGGAGGGTAGTGGAAGGGCTAGAAGTGAGCTACCAGTGGGAGAAGGATACGGCCAGTAGTAAGAGGTTGCAACCAGTAGAAAAACGCAGGTAGGACAGCCTGTAGAAGAGAGAAAGACTAAAAACGCAGGTAGGACAGTCTGCAGGAGAGAGAAAGACTAAAAACGTAGGCAGCAGGTGAAAAAGACTAAAAACGCAGGCAGAACAACCTATAGGAGAGAGAAAGACTAAACACTCAGGCAAGAGGGCTGTGATGATGTGGCAGGCTATACGGTAGCAGGTCTGCACAGGAATAGCAGTTGCCTGGCTGGAATCAGCTCCAAACTGCGTGAAGAGGGCTGAAAATTAGGTGCTAACTAATGGAGACAGCAATGGACAGCTTCGGCTGAGATGTTCTCCATGAATGGGGTGTGGGCAGCAAACTGAAACACCTAAAATCTGCAAAAACGAGATTTTGATGTAGCGGAAGAAGAAGAGAAGTGAATGCCGAACCCGCCACTGGTCTTTGCCTTCATTGGAGTGGAGGATCTTTGCCTCTGTTTGAGCAGATCTAGCTGTGATACCATGTCAAAAGGTAATGTACCAGCAAGACAGTAGGGTTTGCGGGGAGAAACACGGAGTGAACTCAGCAGACATGGAGAAGAGAAGAGAGAAGAAACTCTGATAAATGGAATGATGAAGATCTGAATGTCCTCCTAAAAGAATGTGAGGGTAGTGGAGAGGTTAGAGAGAAGAGGTGACCGCAATGTCCTCCTGAAGGGATAGGCTAGAGAGAAGAGGTGACGGATTGAATGAATCAGCCGTGAGGAATGAATGAGAGAGTGGCCTATAGATAGGCATAGTCAGTCTAGGATGGTGCCACTTTTTGGGGCTGCAAACCCTAAATGCAAAACACAAAAACGCAAACTGCGGGTGAAGGGTTTCTCAACAGAAGGTGGCTACCATCGCGTATGTCCAGTAGCAGGGCTCTGCCAAGGGAATGCCTGACGAGGTGGAGAGGAAGGTGAGATGGGTGCATGAAGTGCAACAGGATTGGAACCTGCAGATCAATCAGCCAATCCCTCAGGGGTAGCGAAAGAGATGGGCCACTGAGGCTGTACTCAAGCCAGATGTCCAACATCAACAACAATGGGTGCTTAAGGAGCAGATGAAGCAGGAGCAGAGGGCGTAGCCCCACTGGACTATGCAGTCGCAGCGGCATGCTCAGGCTTTTTAGGTGGAAGACCTTGGGCCTTGGAGTGATATTCCTCGTCCACGTGGTCTGCTCTCTGGCAATGTGTGCAAAACCGGTTTTTCTTAGGGAGGAGTTGTCAGATAGGTCTAGATTCTTTGGTTCCATCTGAGGAAGAGGAGTCACCCTTTGATTGGCTTGCCTTTGCATCTAGCGAGTTCTTGCCACGAGAGGTTGTCCCTCTCGAAGAAGAGGCAATCAACCTCCTCTGCTCTGAATAAGGCTGTGATGAGGATTTTTTGTGGACTTGATTATACAGCCTTGCGTAACGCAAAAACTAGCACTCAAACTCGTAGAAGGTTGGCAATCTAGGTTGGGAGATGATGTGTTGAATGAAATTGAAGTACTTGTCGGGCAACTTATTCAAGAAGAATGTAACTTGATCGTCATCTGACTTTGGAGAGCCAGTAGTGGCGAACTCGGCAAGTAACGGTCTATATTCAGCTAGCTTGGCTTTCTGATCATCCCCTTCTTTAATAGAGAACTCTTGAAGCTCAAAGTCGAGATTGATGTGCCGAGTAGTATCACGAGCCGCATAGCAGTCGAGAAGGTGACTCCAATGCTCTGACGCGAGCGGGAAGTACTGCAATTGGGAGTGAAACTCAAGAAGCAATCCCTGCATCAGCTCAACATTGGCTGTGGCATTGCGGGCTCTCCACTGACGGATGTAATCAGGGTGGGCTAGTCGAGGGTCCGATATAGACTCTAGACCAATGATGAGGTCCCAAAGACCCTGAGATTCAAGCACTTGTTGCATGAAATTAGACCAAGTGGTGAAATTTGACCCGTTAAAACGTGTCTTATCCGTGAAGGCATTCTTGGCCGTTGCAATAGGAGTGGTAGTGCTTAAAGATAGATAGTGTGAAAAAGTGTAGTGTGGGTAGGATGGGGGAGTGGAGTACACTTGGGAATGGGCCCTAGAGTGTCCACCAGGCATGTGTGTAGTGTGCAAGGTGGATCCATAGGTAGGGATGGGTTGACTAGGCATGAGCATGGTAGCCACATGAGGAACCCAAGGAGGTGGGATGGGAACACGGTGAGCAGAAGATGGGAATCCCTGTGTAGGTGTAACCCAAGGAGAGTGTGAAGATGCACTACAAGTTGAGGATGGAAACCCTTGCTTATGAGTGGTCATGGGAGATGCGAAGCTGGGGATAGTGAGGGGGATGCCCATCACAGTCGTCCCAGGAGTTATGGGTGTACTCATGTGCTGAAAGGTGAGAGGCACTGAGTTAAAGGGTGGCATTTTCCCTAATGAAGTATCATGGTGCAAAGAGGTAGAGAATGGGGCGGAGAAGGAGCGGAAATGGAAGATCCAAACCCTAGGGTGTGATGCAGATGTGGAGTGTAATCCAAGGTTTTGGAAAGATGATGAGAGGTGTGATATAGAAGAGGGTGGAATAGGAGGGAAGTAAAAAGTGTGTGTGACATGCTCAAATGAAACAGAATTTGTAGATGTACTTGAAATTCGTTTGCTTTGTGAGCCCCCTCTATTGAAGTTCATATATGCAAAGCCATCCGGATCTTGTACCTCAAAAGAAGAAACATGCGAGGGTTTTGATTCATGCAACACAAAAGAATGATACAAACCTAACATTAGACCTAGTTGAGATGATGAAGATGGATTGCCAAACATTCTAGATGCTGTATGTCCTCCATGATCGGAGAGGTGGTTAACCTCACCAACCGGTCCGGATGTGGTAGCAAAATTGATAGGAGGGGTGTAAACATCACCGTACTTGTTGCGATAGTACTCCTCAAAGTCCTCTGTCATGTTAGTAAAATCTGGTGAAGGTGGAGTGTCGTCCTCCTCATCAAGTCCATAATGCCATCTCAAGGCCTTGAATGATGGAGAAGCCTAATAAGACATCATAGGAACTGGAGAAGAAGGTATCTAGGACATTGTGATTCGGTTACGAGTCGTATTGTGTGCCTTGCACAAAGACTAGCTCTCCACAATATCCGCAGGATACTCTTTACAAGAGCACCGGCTCTGATACCATGTGAAGGAAACTGCTAGGGTTTGCACTGAGGACACACAGAGTGTACGACCATGAAAAAAACACAAAGAGATAGATACAGACACAGAGGGCAAAACTCAAACCCTAAATGCAAAACTCAAAAACTCAAACCCTAAACACAAAACTCAAAACTCAAACACAAAAACTCAACACAAACAGAAGGAGGGAGAGAGAGAACACAACTCTAAAGTGAATGAATGCTGTAAATGAATGTAAGAGTGTACAGTGTGCTCAAGGGCAGAGCAATCTCGGAGTATGACGTCCAACGAAGACGGATCCCAAGTTTGTGACCACCAGTCGGAGTGTAGGAGTGCTGAATAGTGAATGGCAGCAAGCTGGTCACCAAAACGCAGCAGTTTGGAGGCTGGAAACTGGTAAATGCAGCAGTGTACCACCGATCGGAGGTTGGAAACTGTGAACAGTAGGTTGAAACAGTGTCTGAGAGTGTCAAGGCCTGCAATGCTGAAAACACTGGCTGGCTGACCTTAGAGATAATGGACAGCAGGCTGAACAGCAGTTTGGGACAGCCTGGAGCAGTCGCCAGTAGTTGAGAGCTATCGCCTACAGCAATGGACAGGCTGAAGATGATGTGGCTATAGTCGATGATGGCTGGACAGCAGATGGAGGCAGGCTGTAGGCTGGAAACTGGGCGCCAACAGCAGCAGAGGGTGTGTGGGCTGGTGTAACTTGCAAAATAAGGATGATTGTTGAATGGGGGCAGCCTGTCTATTTATAGATGTGGAAGGGTGCCCCAAAAATTAGGGTTTCCACTAAACTTTCTTGAACCCCTCCCCGTTTTAGGGTTTCCACTGAACTCTCTCAAACCGCTCCCCGTTTTAGGGTTTTACTCTAAAAGAGCATTTTTAGTGTGTTTTGGGGCTGTTTAAGAGGCTAATCAGCAAGTAATGCATATTTTAGCTCAACAAGGGTGTAGAAATGCATGGCTCTATCTACTATAGAGGCAAAGTGTATTGGAGCTATTGAGGCTTGCAAGGAGGTTCTCAGATTCTATGAGTGCTATTCAGTTGGCCGAGAATTTGGACTTCCATGTGAAGACGAATCATATTGAGGTGTGCTGCCACTTTATCAAAGAGATCGTTGAGGACAAGCTCATCGAGGTTGTCAAGATCTCAATTGACTAAAATCCTATGGATTTGTTTACTAAAAGTCTTTCAACAAAGCGTTTTGCCTTTCTTAGGAAGCTGATGGGCGTTGGATAAGATGATGTCTTTCCTCATCTTGTTGAACTTTATGCACATTCATACTCTGCCACTTTCTTCTTGTTCTCTTTTCACTAGGGGAATAATCGCCTTTAAGCGGGAGGTTGTTGAGGGTAAAGGCGCCTGTGCCTATGCCGCTTGTGTATTCACTACACTTATAGTATCTGCACACTTGTATGCTGCAGGTGATTTGAGCACCCATCATTGTCACTTCATTCTTTACTCTTTTAGTGACATTTGAATAAGGGAAGGCTGGTCACACATTGTGTTGAGGTTCTCACATCTTGAGTCTCTCTCTCTTGCTCTCTTACTCCATTTTCTATAGCTCACTTCATTGCTTCCACTTGCTCGTGCTCTCACTTGAGCTCCTTCCTTCAGAAAGTCCTCTTGGAACCCTAAGTCTGCTCACTTTGTGTGAGCCACTCTAATCACTAGCTTGCCCAACAGGGCCCAACTCTCATACCTTGGGTGAATGATCGGTATAGTATCCTTAGATTGGTGCTTGGTAATGGTCTGTCATGCCACGTTAGCAGGGGACATCTGGGATACATCTGAGTTAGACCATACAAAACTAGGTGATCCAATTATCTGATGCCAGTTGCTGAGAAACACCAGCAGGAGGCTGTATATAGAATGCTCTGCTAATAACACTTGGTTGACCACTTCTAGAGAGAGCTGGATGGTGCTCCAGTAGGTCAGTTTCTGATGGATGGAGTTAATCATTCTGATTCACTGATGAGCTGTGGTGATGTCTAACCCTACCTGGAAGCTAAGGTATCTGGTGTCTGCTCTCTAGCCACCCATCAAAAAGCCAAGATGGACTCCCCAGTCTGTGTTTGAGTCAGGGGTTCATAAGAAAACCGATTAACTTACACCATCTGATACTGTGGAGAACAGCTACAAGGCTGCTTGCACTCTCTCCAACATCACTGGGTTATCCTCCGTGTAGATATGGGCGCATCACTTGTGTAGTTGGAGTCTAGTAGCTCTGACTTTGGTGTGCCTGGCACTGTAAGAACTCGAATGTTGGAGGCTCTGAAATGAAGTAGGACATTGGGTCTGTGAAGAACAGGAAAAGAAGGGAGCTAGTGGGCAGTCCTGCCCCATTGTCCTCGGTGTAACTCCTCTTCCTTCTGCCCTCTTATGATCACCCTGCTAGGTTTCTGACCTGTACAATGTTGAAGCTCCCTCTATCTACAGCTGAGGCAGATTAGTCTCTCAGGTCTCACTCTTAGGCCTTGAAAGCCACTGACAAAAGTGATGGACTGCCACTAACTGAGCTTCTGTCGATCTGCCTCCTGGAAGAGGCAGACTAGTCTAGATGAAAGGCTCTCAGGTGTCACTCTTAGGCATCCACATAGTTGCACTCGTACATAGTACGAACTGGTTCGTACTATACGGTTTGTACCGTACCGTACCGTACGAATTCGTACAAAAAAACAAGCACCTTTTTTTTTTCCGGTTTGCGTGGTTGGTGGTGGTTTGGGTTGTTGACTGTTGTTGTTGTTGTTGTGGTGGTGATTTTGTAGCCTTGATCGATCAACCAAGAAAGGGGGTGGAAGCTTGATTAGACTTCTCATACATGTTTTGTTATGATTTATCCTAGAGCCAAAGGCCATACATAAGGTATTCAAGCAGTTCCAAACGTTTCTAATTGATGTCCTATCATTTTTCACAATATGTTAGTTCCATCAATAAATAAATTCAGCACCATTTGAGAATCATCAAGTAGCTTAATCCTATTGATTTTACGTTTGTTCATAGCTCATTTTGCACCACCCAACCCAAAGCAACAGTACACATTGCTAATAAAACTAGGCCAGAGGATAGCTTGGCCTAATGTACCTTCTGAGAGTACACGAATTAGTAAATGTACCATCGGTAGCTACTTTAGCCTTAGCAATGCCAAACAAAACCATAACAAAATTCATATATCTTTTACCAAAACCTTTGGTGGTTTGTTTGGTAACTATTGGTCTCACATGTCATTTTGGCCTCTTGTAAACATTAATAAAGTATCTCATATCATTTTATCTCTCTCTCTCTTTCTCTCTCTCTCTCTCTCTCTCTCTCTCAACCTTCTCTCTCTCAAGCATATATGCCTCTTATTTGTATGATCATTCATGTATGATGTATCTACTCCTATGTATGTACTTGTAAGTTGTAGCGCATGTTGCGCATGTGGCATATGCCATAGAGGTTTTGGCGTGTTACCCTCAAGTATTCATCTTACATACTCCAATAGCATTGCTATTTAGACTCTTAACATCTGTTCTATCATCTATAGTTCGAAATAATGAAGTTAAATTTTTTTTTTTTGTACTAATATCGTATCGTACCTTATAAAATCTAAAGGTACCATTTAGTACCGTACCGTACCGTACTTTTCGTACCTGACAACTATGGGCATCCATCCAGTGCTAAAAATCTCTTGAAGAGTAGTCAGAAGGGGATTTTTCACAACCTCCTAGAAGGTGGAGAAGAAAGCATTTGATGGACCATCCTCTCCTGGGCATTTCTATCCCTCCTGTGCTGACTCTTGCTCTGGGAACAGCTGGGACAAGGAGTAACCTGTCATGTCTATCACTAGGACCAGTATGGCAAACTGCTCCCTATACCTGAGGACTGTGCTGTCACCTGCTTCTGCTGAAAAGGTCTCTTGTAGAACACTATATTTATGTCCACTCACTCGGATTCAATTTGGACTCACCTGAACTGATCCCTAAGGCTGCAGATCTTTTGGGTGGTGCATCTTTATTATTTATTGGCTTGACAGATTGGAAGGCTGTAATGATGTAGTGTAGTTGTAGTGCATTATGCCCTTGGAAACTATCAAGTGAAAGCATAAGTTGGGCTTAGGCAGACTTGGATCTTTTTGCAAGTGTGATGAATTTGTTCTTTGCCTGATTGTTATTGACCTGGGGATGCATACATCAATCTTGTGTTTAGATATTGATTCCATTCATTTTCCTGAAGTCCTTGAAGCTCTAGTTTTTTTGAAATCCTTGCAGATGTTTGAGTGATGGTTAAACCTGTTCCTGGTTTAGTGTACCAAGTAGAGAATTCTGATGATTGGTTTGATGTTTTAATAAACAGGTCTCCTGCAAATGCATTTTAATGATTTGATTTGGTGGTTGCTGCGACAGATTGGTAACCTTGAGAAGCTTAGTGTTTGTGCATTAACAGGAAACATGCTGCATGCAATTCCTGATTCAATCTGTTGCCTCAGTAAGCTGCAGGTTTTTCCGGGACTTAATCTTGAAGCATATTGATTAATGACACTTCACTTTTGTGGTCTGCAGGAGATTTTGTTTTCTTCTTTCTCTGCATTGAAACTGACAGAATCCATTCTGTTTGCATGTTACTAGGGTCAGAATAGTGTGAGTGATACTAAAATTATGTAAGCATGTTCAATCTATCTCAGACCAAAATATTTTTTCAAGCCTGAATGTTTGTAACTCTTTTATGCACCTTGGGAGGTTTTGCTTTTGTTAAATATATAGATGGCCTTTGCTCTTTTATTCAGGGTCTACATTTGTTTTCAGCCAATTCTGACTGATTGTCAGACCCTTAGGGATACTACCTGGATGTTTTGTAGGAAATTTGGGAGCAGGTCCCTTCCCCATCCTCCTTGTGTTCTTCTTTCTCTTGTTTCTCTCCTCATATTTCCTATCTTTCATGTGTTCACTTCTATTTTCTTCACGTGGATTTGTCCCTACCATTGACATACTCAACATAGTTCTCTGAGACGCTTTCAATCAATCAGACACCTCTTGTATTCTCATCAGTCAGCTGTTTCTTTGCAGGTGTTATCATTATCGGGGAACAAATTGAAAGACCTTCCTTCAGGTATTCTGCATTCTTTCATGGAAAACTGCAAGCGTGCATGTATAATATGCTGCACTGGACTTACAAGTTTTCAGGCTTTGCTGGAAAGCATGCTGTTGCATTATATGGTTTATATGATATCGAAGTCTGGACATTCAACTTTGTCTATGAGACTTTTGCCTCACAGTTCATCATTAGATCACAATCATGTGCTAATTACAGCATGTGATTTAGAACTTGGTTCAAGGCTATCCCCTTAATAAATTATCGGTATACTTCTGCTGGTACAGAAAAATACTAGTGGAATGTTGCACGACCTCCATGCCCAATAAGTAGGAAAGCTAACTGAGGTCAGCCATCTCAAACATCAAATAATGTAACTTAGCTGAACCAGTGCTAAGTAGATCATCTACAGAGATGAGCACATAGCAAACCCCCTTTGAATCATGATAAATGTAAAGGTTGGGGTTGTAGGGATAGGTTTAGTCCTTAAAGAGCTTGTATATCAGATGGTGCCATGACCAAGGAGCTTGATTCAGCCCATAAAGAGATTTACACAGGTGGATTGGAGTACTTTTTCCTTATGGCCTGGATTGGAGAAGCCAGGTGGCTGAGCCATGTAGACCTTGTTCTCCAAGTAACTGTTTAGGAAAGGAATTCTCACATCTATATGATAAATTGGCCAACCGTGATGGGTGGCTAGACTCATTAGGAGTTTGAATGATGAGAGGTGACAGATTGGAGTGAACGTGTCCTTCTAATCTATGCCTTCTTTTGTTTGAAACTATGCACCACCAATCTTGTCTTGTACTTGTCAAAAGTACCATTTGTTCTGAACTTTGTGGGGAAGATCCACTTTGTCCCAATGACTTCATGATGAGGACATTCCATCAAGGTCAAAGCCTTGTTCCAATCAATACTTTTAAGTCCCTTTTCCAAGGATGTACAGTGTACACCACTCAGGGTGCTTGATGGCTTCCTACCACTTATTCAACTCACTCACTATGAGCTACATAACTATTGTAAAGTTGTATGTGTACAAGGTTGATGGATTGAGCCTAGCAGACCTAGGACCATCCAGGGAGGAATCCAGTGGAAAGATCCTGGAGTCTGGCATGGTTTTTTGTTTTATGAGTGAGAGATAATTGGTCTGCATGGACTCGATCAGGGGTTGAATTGTTTGTGGGTGGATCACGAGCAGGTGGTAAGCATGGTTTAGTAGGCACACGAGAGGAAGCATTGTTTGGACGGTGGAGTCTGTAAGATTTCTCTCTCATCAAAATTAATGTCTCTGTGAACCAAAATCTTGTTCATTGAGATGGAAAGCCTTTGATTCAGATGAGTACCCATCAATAATGAGAAGCTCCGATAGGGGTGCAAGCTTCCGTGCTTGTCATTTGGCATGAGCATGTATGCATGGCAATGGATATACTTATAAATAAAATGAACTATATGTACACTTTGGATATGCAGGTCATTATAGAAGTCAATGCTACCACAAACCAAATTGCTTTAGCATGCATATACTTGAGCGTGTCCATATTATCTTAGTCTAGTTCATTGACTATGAAATAAATATGAATATGCGTTCTTCTGTTTAGTACCAAATGGGAAGCTTGCAAACTGGCTCTCTTGACTAGCTGCAGTCTTCTCAATGTAGCTGCACATCAGATTTCTGATTTGATTTGTGGACCAATTATGCAATACCTTTGAATGCTCTTTACTTCTTACTGCAGACATTGGAAATCTGGCTGCACTCAGGGTTTTGGGTTTGAATGGGAACTTACTGCATTCACTGCCAGCTGGCATAGCGACACTATCCTCTTTAGAAGAGCTCTCTTTACAGGCAAGTCATTACTGGAGTTGTAAAACAGAGTTGTTAGTTATCCATAAAGAATTTTGAAGGAAAGAATTGTCATCAGACAAGCACTTCTTGCCATGTGAATTCTCAACATTGCATGGATTATTGAATTTGAACACTAATCAATCTGAAGGATTCACTATGGAGAAATCTCTCAACGAAGAAATTAACCAGAAACGTGTATCAACAAAAGACAAGCATTGAACTTGCAAACTTCTGACTATGAAGTTGTATCTGTAATAGCCAAAAGTAGCCAACTTTGCAATTTCATAAGTATGTTAAAGCTAGGTTTATTCACTTAAAATTGCAACTGATTGTTTTCTTTGTTGTATTCAATTACTGTGCTCTTTTATTCTACAAGAGAAAGTATAGGGCTAGGTGTGTAATCATGCTTCTCTCTTCACCTTAATTTAGGCTTTCTTTGTTGTCTCCAATTACTGTGCTCTTTTATTCTACAAGAGAAAGTATGGGGCTAGGTGTGTAATGAAGCTTCTCTCTTCATCTTATTTTCACCTAAATTAATCTATTTTGTTCACTTAGTGGTACAGGGTAACCATGTAATTTCACTCCCAGAGAATTTAAGCGCTTTGGGGTCTCTAAAGCATTTATCTATGGGAGACAATTTCTTGCCTAGACTTCCAATGTCAATTGGAGAACTTGACAGTTTGGAGTCACTCTCAGTGTAAGCATCTTTATACCTTTGTAAGCAGATATATCATGTTGTGGTCTCACAGGGCCTCAAGGTGTTTACAAAATCAGCTCTACATGCTTGTAATTTAGTGTTTTTCACGTGATTCCTCATTGAGTTGGTTTTATGTGTGTTGCCATGATTATCTCTACTGCCACTGTGTAAATACTAGTGCTATGGCAATCATAACTACTGTTATAAAGATTCGAGATACATGCTCGACCTTCTTATATACTTAAAAGATATATGGTGAATATTATGTTGGCGCAGAGAGAGAAAAAGAGAAAAGAAAGAGAGAGAGAGAGAGAGAGAGAGAGAGAGAGAGAGAGAGAGAGAGAGAGATTGACAGCACACTAGGCATTGGAAGATGGGCCAGTCCCGCCCCCCCCCCCTTGTGGAGTTATATTATCGACAAGGAGCAAGCTCCTGTGTTATACATAAACCAGTTCTTAACTTGTAGATCTTGGGAACAAGATCACGGTTCCTTGCACGGTATACAACCGGCTAACACGCACAACTTGGAAGTTGGCACCTTTTGATCCTTCTTGAGTCTCCTTCTCTCCTATACAATATGTGTAGGGATCTCTTGTTGGAGCTTGATTTCAGCAGAGCTTCCATAGCACTTGCACCTTCTCTTCTACACAATGTGTAGGGATCTCCTCTTGGAGCTTGATTTCAGCAAAGCTTCCGCAACACTTGCACAACTTGAGGATTGGCGAGCTTGAACTTACACAGATCCTTGCATGGTATACAACCGGCAAGCACTTGCACAACTTAGAAGTTGGCTCCTTTGATCTTCTTGATTTTTCTTCTTCTCTTCTACACAATATGTGTAGGGCTCTCTTCTTGGTGCTTGATTTCAATAGAGCTTTCGCAATGCTTTGTAAGACTCGAACTGCCTTTTCTCCTCCTCTTGCATGCATGCAAAGTGATATTTCCTTCACCTCTTTCACACCCAAGGAGAGCCTCCCTTTTATAGGCTCCAAGAGCTTCTTTTCTTGGAGAGAGACTTGAGTGCCAATATTAGAAAGGTTGATCTTCATGCAAGATGTGGCCGTTCCAGGACCTATACTGCAGCATCAATTTCGGAATATCTCTTTGTGCGTTGCTCGGACGGAAAAATGTCCAACACAAAAGTTGTAGATCTCGCTGTTTTTGATAATCTTCTCAGGTCATTTTTAGAGATTGGCTTTCTATCGTGAGATATTTTAAAAATGGATTCACCATGTCTATTTTAAGAAAAGCAGCTTTTTAAACTCTATTCTTAACTTATAGTCTATGCAACCACCTTGACCCATAGATAAGGAGAGTTCATTAAATTGCCTTGGGCCTCAACCTTAAGATTGACTTCCATACAAAAGCTTGTGTCATCTTAGACCTTAGAAAGGGAAAATCACTTTTCTCCTCACTTTCAGAGGATCATGTCTCTCGTCTTTCTTAGTGAGAGAATTACCTCTCTCGTTTTTCTTAGTGAAAGAATTACTTCTCTCCTTAATTCATTAAGAGAGAAAAGACCTTAAACCTTGACTTGTAAGGGAGAGGATGACCCCAAATGAATGCGATGCTCATTACACACAAGTAAACGTTCCCAGGCATCCCCGGATGCACACATAAATACATATACAAAATGCTAATGCACTTTCTCCTCTTAGAACTCAATCTATCTTCACTTATGTGTAACTCCTTGGCTCTTGTGTACACTCTTACACTTGGTAGATACTTCCTTTCCCCTTTATAACTTGTACTGCCTGTACCAGATATCCGTGTTAGAGTGCTCTGATCACCCCATTGAGTGATGCACTAGGAATACTAGTCTCTAAATGGTCTCATGGCCATGCTAGATCATCATCAACACTTAAAGAAAAGTAAGTCATTAATTTATTGATATAAATTTACTAAATAGAGAATGCGTGATAAGCAATCAATTTAATAACTACCATTACTTTCGGTTGTGCAACCACCATAAATGGGAAAGTGTGCACATGTGAAGTGAAACCTAGTGGTGGTTGCATGATCTATGGTTGGGAATTTTCAGGTCGCTTAACAACACAATATAGTGAACAAAAATGGTCTATACAATAGTGACACAGAATAAGGAACTAAGGTGGTAACAATCCCCTGTCCCCTAATCCACAAGAGATAACTATCTCCCCCTTAGATCGCTGCACCTTCTGCCAAAATTCCCAACATCAGCAAACACAACAAAACAAGAGAATGCAATGAAGATGTAACTTCTCTAATCAGTTTTATCCTAATCGGATCAAGTCCTTGAAATACACCTTAGCATCCCAAATCCTCGAATAGAAATAATATAACTTAGGATGGCTAAGAATGCAGAATGCAGCCTCTAGACAATGTTGGAGGAAATTCGTAGTGAACGCTCAGCCCAAATTAGCTAGGAACAGAACAGCCTTCAGATAGAAACAATCTGTCTAAACATCAACACATATTTGGTTGAAAAGGAGAACTGTACTTGATTAACTTTCAGGAGCAATTAGGTGCAAAAACTTGAGCAAAAAAGGGCTAGAGAGGAGAGATCAGCTTCACTTTCATGAAATTGAAGCTAAAACAGCCTCAACTGATGAGACGATGCAATAGATAGCTTAAAATGGCAAAATGAAGCTGCTGCCACCTTTTCTGGAAACAAAAAACAGTGTAGGATCCCCCTAGTGATAGTGATGGCAGCAAATGATGTTGTGTCGCGGTGTGGACTTTGGACAGCTTTTTTCTGAACTGAGAGGCTTTTCATGGAGTTCTCAACAAACACGATAAGTTTGTGGCTCTAGGATGGATCAAGACTGCTTCTTGACAATCTTAAATAGAAGTTTCAGCTTCCTGTCTGTTCAGCCTTTCCAGTTTGCATTCCAGCGTTTCAGTCTTCATCTTTTGATTTGTTTCATTTCATTGTGTTGGATTGGGCTACATCTAGCATACCAGATGCCTTTCTTCTCAATTTGGCTCCAAAATTCATAGTTATATTGGTCGAATTACTATGATATTGGTGGGTGTTGTTATTTGTGGTGTGGCTGGCTTGAGGTTACTAGCCGGTCAATCATGGGCTTCAGGAAGTTCTCTTTTCCTAGGAGTATTCATGTGGTTTCTTTAGCTGCTATTTAGAGCTTTATATTTGTTGTCTAATTGTGTTAATATACCAAATTACACAGAAAAAACCTTTTTGTCTATTAATGGTAGAAAGAAAATAATGACTACAATATCCTTGTCCCTTGGTATCCACTAGTTGTTACCCCACACCAGCCAGCAGTGGCCTAGCCGTCTTACACAGTACTTTCATTGATTGCTTTTCAGGTATGGTAACAGATTGACACAGCTACCAATCAGTATGTGCGATTTAAAACAGCTTCGAAGTGTTTGGCTAGAGGTCATATCTTTGATCCTTTGATATCCCAAAATGAGATTGTGAATTTGAGCTTCCTGTGCACTGCTGTACTTATCAAGATTTGTAGTTTTAAAAAGGTAGACTGCAGGGTAATCTCTTGAATGGACTGCATCTGCTGGAGTGCTTCTCCTCTTCCTCAAATCTTAAATCTATTGGGGTTGATCACAAAGTGGTAAGATTCAAGAACATTGGCATAAAGTTTCAGGATGTATATTCAATGGAAGGCAGTTTGATTGAAGTCACAGAATGCAAAGAATACGTGCTTTTTGCTTGAGTGTACAAATTCGAAGTGATAGAGAACAAAAGCAGGACATGCAGTAGGTTAATAGCAGCAGCTATGGTTGATCGTACATTTGCCTTCTTTTTCATTCATCATGCCTATCTTATGCATGCTCGGTCGAATTTCTCTTCACACAAGGTTTTAGCATATCGATGGGTTTGAATGCTTTGTGCGCCCAGTAGAATGTTGATAGAATCCACATCTTAATCGGCAAAACTATTTTGTTTTATTTAGAGGTGTGTATGGTCCCATTATGAACTAGAAATAGCCTTAGAAAATACGTAACTCTATCTTGGCTGCCTGTCAAAAACTGAACCTGTAGGATTTTAGTTTATACCTCCCAACCAATCAGATGCTGTGTGAAAACTCATTATAGATAATAGCAATAAGGGAAAATATGAATGCAGATTAGAGTATGGAAGCTATTTCAGTACAGTCCAAGCAAGTAGGAGATATTTTCTTGGAGCTGTATTTTTACAGATAGCATTGTTTATAATCCCTACTTGTAAAACAAAGCTTTGTGAAAGTATACACATTTTCTGAAATATGGATTCTTCTGACCTGTATCAGGATCATTCAGACAGACTCATGCAAAAATTTGGGAAAACTTTAAAGGTGTCCAGGATTGTTGGAACGGAACGTGCTGCTTTGCTTGGGGGATATTTTAAGGTGCGTGATATGACTGACCCTGGTGTGTGGGGGAGAGAGGGAAGGAGGGAGGGGGCTATGAAAGCAAGGTGGCTACAGTGGTAGCATAGAAAATATCACATCATAGATTTAAAAAAAAAACAACCTGGTATAATGCTAGTTACAAATTCATTTTCAAAGAGCTAGTGCGGCCAATACAAATGGGTGTCTGTTCTTCATAATGTCCACCATTGGTTTGCAAAGTAACGTTGAGAGGATGGTATGGATGTTCTCTTTCCCTTGTGGAGGGGAGACAAAGATGGAGTAGTGCTAGAGAATCCATCTAATCTGATCAAGTGGACAACTAAACAAAGCACATTTTGGAGTCTGCCTCTACTGCTAGTTATGGTGGTTAGGTGGGTGTGACTGAGTTTTTGTCTGGCAACCTGTCCAGTCATGATTGTTTTTTAGCTATAATGAAGAAACAATTATGAGTTTGTCTATGGATAGGAAATGATTGTAGCCAATACAGTGTTGTGTCTTGTCAATCAACATTTGTTCATGGATAAAGGAAGGAAAAGGAATTTTGGATATTAAGAAAATGGGGAGGTTGGAGATACAGATGCTCAAATGCAAATTTCCATGCCTTAGACACCCCTAAATGATGTAAGGAAACAGTCAAACTAATTAAGACAGGTTTGCCTCTAGACACTCCTCTTTCTGGTATGCTTGTGATGGGTGGTTGGGCAGCTTCAACAAGAGGAGTCGGCTGCAAATCAAACCCAAGCAAATGTGGTGGTGGTTGCTTTCGGAAGTGCTCCTGGAGTACCCAATTGGTATGCTGTTTCAACATATTACCTTGTTAAACATAAAAGTAAGTCCTAGAACATTAATGAACAAGCTTAATTTTGGCAAGAGTAGATATCACCCTATTTTTCAAGGTAAAATTTTATGTAGGCGTTTTAAACCTAAAAGTGAGTCCTAGAACATTAATGAATAAGTTTAGTTTTGGCAAGAGTAGATATCACTTTATTTTTCAAGGGAAAATTTGATGTAGGCTTAGATATATTGTTTGTTGCAAACAGGATTTTAGCCCGGTAAAGCTCAATTTTATGGCTGTTTGGTTTGCAAAAGATCTATCTCATTTTTAAATCCTCAAGTTGAGGTTGGCTTGAGATATAAAAGCTGAGTCATTTTAGGACTCATGGCCGATGGTGGATGATGTATGTCTGGATATTCATATGGTGGATCCCAATCGCTGATGTCAGTCCCTTTTCAAAACAAAGCATATTGAATGAGGGAGTTTATTGCTTTCTGCAAATGGATGCTACTGAAACACACTCCAGTTTCATGAATATTAAGTTTATGCACTTTATTGAATTTGAATCTCTTTGCAATGATTATTACAGACTGATTTGACTTCGATGAATGTAGTGTGTGAGAATTAGTAATAAAAAACAACCAAAAAGAACTCTAAAGAGTCTGGCTAGAATACCTAAGCCTTTTAAGCGCTTACCTGTTTTTAGAGATGCAACAAGCACAGTACCATGTGTGCTGCCACAGTACATATTGAAGTTGACACGTTATGGGCAAATGTTTGCCTTAATGCTGATGATGCAGAGAGAAATAGTGCAGGTGGGAAGTTTTGATGAGGTCATTTTCAGATGAGAAAACCTATGTGAAGTCTTTTTCTAAAGAGATCTCATGTTTGGAGTGTTAGAATTCGCATGTTCTATGGCTTTCCCATCTCTGAAGCTTCTATTAGGTGTTTTGTTATAAAGTTTGTTTTGATTGTCCTTCCTGTTGCTCGTATCCAGATCTGGTAATGCTAGACTTACAGGTCATCAGACAGGAGTCTAGGAAATATTTAGGCAAGAAAGCAATGAGGTAAGGGTCAGGAATTATATAGGCAAGATAAAGGAAAGGGGCAAGAAGTATGCCAATATAGGTAGCATTACTTAAGTCAAAACCATCAATAACATGCAACTTACTATTAGGATCCATAGGTTCGATGCTAAAGTAATGTATGGCAAGCGATGAAAGTGACCTTAAATGGTACTTCTTTGCACTTAGTTTAAACCACCTCACACACATCCTCAAAACCTCCATGCAACAAAAAGTAATAGAGGCCTAATGTTGTCTTCTTTGTACTTAAGCTTAAACCACCTCACACACATCCTCAAAACCTCCATGCAACAAAAAATAATAGAGGCCTAATGTTGTCGTCTAAAATGCCTCTGGCAACTGACACATAATGGCAACTGCATGGCTGAATGAATAACAAAATCATTCACAGTCTGAGTATGTTAAGTTAAAGATGAAGCAGCTGTCAAGGCAACTCCTTTAAAATTTGTGATGTAAAGGTTTAATTAGTCTTTTGTTACTTAGCCCTTGGTGCCTGCATTACAGGGCATTCGGGGATGATAGAATTGATCCAATGTACCTGCATCATAATCTATGGTTGCTCACAACTTCCTCATTTTAGAAACACACTCTTCGCTCCCTTTGCTAAATTGGCAAGTATGAGATGGATGATAGTCAATCCAGGTTGTGGCAAAGTGTGCCAATAGCTGTTTGTTGTGCGTATCCCTTAACCATTGAGCAGGCTTATACCTCTCCAAAGGTGATCTGAGCACAATTTGACTTTGAAGATCTAATTCACTTTATCAGTATGTCTATGTAACAAAATTCAACCAGCACCCATGGGCCATGTGTTGCCATGCAATGGACAATTTCACAAAGTTTCATGGATTGTATAAGGATAAGTATTTTGACCATGATCTAGATTGAATTGTGAAAACCATCTTCCATGCCCGCACAACAGAGTACTATCCAGTGAAGGGGAGTGCTCTCCTTCACATTTTTGGAGAAGGATTTTGATTATGAGTATAACCTTGACCTTGACCACCTCACTAACGACTTCTTGACTCTCCCTTTCTACCACCCATTGTGAGGCCGGATTTTTCTTGCCTTTATCCATTGACAACAATCTCCAAATGATCAATGTCTTTTTTGCTGGCCTTCAATTTGTACTGGTCTACATACTGCATAACTGCCTCAACAGACAATCATACTTGTCCTTCTGGGTGTGGATAGCATTGTAGAATTTGTAATATTTGAATGGAACAAAACACCTGAATACCCAGAATATTTGGTACCTTGAACCAGCGTTTTCTTTTATGAAAACACTAAAGTGTTAGAAACCTTCCTGAAAGCAAATAATGTAGTTTGTAGTACAGAGCAACAGTACATTGCTGCATAGGGGCAGAGATGGAGACCTCCTGTGGCATAGGTATGGAGTTTCTGGATCAGCACTTGGCTGGGGTGGAAGGTAAAGCTGTTTTGGATTCTGATGAGCAGTCCAGGTGTGTCTTGCTTGGGTGGAAGTGGTGGACTTCCCTTTGCATCTTTGGAGGCTTCTTCCGCTAATTTTGTGCTCTCTTGGGCAGGTCTTAGTGGAACCCTGCTTGGCCTCCTGCAACCGAAATCGTGCTTGTTTACTGTGGGATACTAGTAAAGTTCACCCGATTAAAATACATTTTCAAGCCCCTATATTGCATTCCTTGTTTTATGAGCTGAGATGGGGGACATTTGCAGGGCACTGTTTCAGATGTGGACAATTGGGACACTTTTCCTGAATGTAATTAGGGGATCACAACATCATATGGATTTAGACGAGGAGACATATATGCACGTGCAAGCTCCTCAATCTTTGCCTCAGGAGCAAAATGTATCTCCTCTTCCACCTACTGGGCAATCAAGACTTTAGGATTTGGGCGATACTAGGCCACTGGAGGAGTCTTGACCCTCCTATCGTGATCAAGCTTCTAAGGAAGCCCCTTGGGTAACAATGGTGAAATGTAGTGCTTGCTAGGACACTTACGTGGCTCCTATGGATGCCCCCTCGAAAATGTTGCTCAAACGTTTCAGAGAAGGGGAAAGGGATTTTATTACAGGCCACTCACATTTGGAGCAGGAGGGAAGAGTTCTCCAGATTCTGCCTTGCTTTTTGATTCTCGGGGAAGGTTGCTTCCACCAAGGGAAGCTCTTCGTGCTCAGCAATAGTAGTTTCCTCCCTGTGAATAGATCACTGGTTTGCAAAGAGCCAACCTTATAGATGTTATTTGTGGTAAAATGGAGCAATTTCAAGGTGGTAAAACTGCAGATGCAAAAGGAAAAGCACTGCAGCAATAGTTTTCCCTTCTCTATTCTGTCATGAGAGGATAGTGTTATGGAACGTTAAAGGTGTCTCATGTGGAAGCAAAATGTATAGACTGTGGAGGACTTTTTTTGCTGGCAAGTGGGATATAATATGCGTAGTGGAGCACAAGCAACATGCTATGGCCAGTTCCACTTATGTATATAAGGAATTCACAATGTTTTTTAGTGGTTGGGCATGTGGTAGATTTGGGGTCTTGTTCATTATTTGCTCTCCCTTGTGCCATTCTTTAATTTTCTAGCATGCTCAAGGTAGTTTATGATTGTGGAGATTATGTACGAGGGGGAGGCTCTTTGGCTGGTAGAGGTGTATGCTCCCAATACAGCTTGGGATCGGTGGCAGCTTTGGGTGGACTTGCATTGTCTCAATTTGGTCTGCGCCAAGGGTTTATAATGGGGGTTTTCAATACATGTGAGTTTGTGGAACATGCAATTTCGCCTCATTCTATGATGGATGGTCCCGAACGGCAGACATGGGATGCTTTGATAGCCTCTTCATTAAAAAAGGACATGTGGTCCTAGCTCCATCCTTCAGAGCCACGTTTTACCTTTGATTCTCTTCAACATACTAGAACTTGGGACTAGATTGGATAGGATAGACATTTGTCAATGTGATTCTTTCCTTTTGTTGGTGCTTAATATGTGAGTGGAGAGACATCACGTCCTCTTCGATCATTTTCCTTTGATCTTGGAAGTGATTCATCACCCGGTGGATGCCTTCAAGGCCTAGCTAGGGCGTATGCCCTTGAGATTCAATTAGTCCTTCCTATTGCATGATCAGTTCTTGGAATGCATGCTGCAATTGATAACCTCCTTTGGCTGATAGGCTCTATCTAAGGGGTTGGATGCATGGGTATTTGTCCAAAGTTTATGGTATTCAGCAAGTGGCTGCATTTAATACTGAATTACAGCATTTCCAATCCCTGTTGGAACACTTTGTGACCTTGCAATACGCCGAGGACTTCTTTGAGGAGCTGTCCAGTTACTCTAAATGGTCGAAATTTAGAGTGCAAGCTCTCCATGATGAGCAGCGTGCAAAGCGCAAGTTTCTAGCGTGTTGGATGCCTTATATGATAGTAATTGGCAAACTCATCAATTTTATGCTAGGCTTCGCCAAAAATATGCACATGAGAATATATTGTGCTTGTTAGATCCAAAAAATGAGTTGGTCACTAGTGAGCCTCATTCTATCATATAGATGTGCCTTTAGTATTATAAATCTTTGTTGGGTCCTCAAGAAATTCTTATTGATGTAGTTCATGTTGCCCACAATTATGTTTTGGGCATGGTGTATGACCAGGTGAAACTTAAATGGGCGGATTTTATGGAGGTTGATATTACTGAGGAGGTTGATATTGTCTCATCTGCCTTGTAGGAAAAGCCCGGGTTGAGATGGCTTGCCTAATGAATTATTCCCGACATATGTGGATCAGCTTAAGGACCCATTGGCCTGTCTTTGTCAACAAGTTTGGTGGTTAAGTTGCATGCCCTTAGATTGGAAGATTGCAATGCTTCGCCTATTACCTAAGGTTCCCTCACCTCAAACTTTGAAGCAATGAAGGCTGTCTTTGTTTTGGGGTCCTTATATTAAATTTTCTCCAAGATTATTGTGAATAGATTGCCAAAAGTTTTTCCACAATTGATTCATCCGCGTCAGTATGGTTTCATCAAGGGACACAACATTATGCACAATATTGTCAATGTACAATTGGAAATCGATTATGCAAAAGTCTCTCACCAGCAAGTTGTAATGATTGAATTGGATATTGAAAAGGCATTTGATCATGCCAGTTGGTCGTTTCTACGACACTTAATGTTTGCTATGGGTTTTGGATCTCAAATGATATCTCTTATTGATACAATCAACACTGATGTAGTGGCGTGTATCATGCTTGATGGGGGAGTGATTGAGGAGATTGCACTTATTCACTCGCTTCACCAGGGTCGCCCTCTTAGTCCCTTATTGTTTGCTTTGGTGACACATCTGATGCTCTCTCTATTGGATAAGTTGGCTATTGATGGAGATTGTTGGATTGACTCTTCCCAGTGGAGACAAGCTTTTGGGTTAGTCTCTTGCTGATGATTCCTTTATGTTCCTCAAGGTTGAAAGATCCAACTTGGATAGGGCCATGGAGACTTGGAGGCTTTTTGGTCTAGCTTTGGGCTTACATATCAATGCATAGAAATCCACTTTGATTAGTTGCATAGAGAGGGACTTGAATAGCTTGGGGTGGCAAGGGGTCGTGGTTCTTCAAATGAGATTACTCGCCACTTAGGTTATCCCATAGGGGTGGATGTGGATCCTCCAGCCTTGCTCGACTAGATGTCTTCTCGCATACATGATAAGTTTATGTATTGGAAATCGCAAGGTTGGCCTCTACATGTGTGATTGAAAGTGGTCTAATCAATCATGATCAGCATGATTTCATATTTTTGCCATTGCTTCCATGGATGCAAAAGTCATTGCTTGAGTTGGTGCTATTCGCTTCATGCTCTGGAAGAAAGAAGGAAATTGTATCGGCCAAGTGTGGGTATCCTAGCAATGTGTGACTATGCCAAGATGGTTGGGTGGTGTTGCCTTGTTGAATTTGAAAATCCACATGATAGCTTTGAGGTTTGCTCTTTTATAGACTTTATGTGTTCAACATTATCCTTGGATTGATATTGCTAGGTCTTTAATGGAGAATGTGGGCATTTCCCATGGGCATACTACTTTTGAGGCCTCGTGGTGGAATATCTTGAATTCCACCCAACCATTTAAAACTTCTAAGTCTATTCTTCTCACCGACTTGATTGCATCATGAAAGGACTCTCTTTGCCTTACTGTATGGTGCCCTTCAGAATTTAGAAAGGAAGCGAATTCTAATTGTTTGCAAACAAAGGTGTTAGCTACTTTTAGATTGCTTGATTGGCTCGACAAGCAATTGCAAAGGGCTAAATTTAATAGGATGGCGAGATTGGGCCTGAAGATGATCTAGGATGTTGTTATCTTGGGTGGGGTGAGGGTTTATTCTTTCTGCTGCACTCGCTAGTACTTCGAATTTGGAGGGGTTACATGTTACTCTAGTCGCCCTTGGAGGATTGCCTTCAGAGACACTCTTTCTTGCCTGCTCCTTTACCCTTATTGCCATGGCTGGATTGGGCTTGTGCCACCCTGGGATTTTCTAAAGTAATCAGCGAATGAAATTTACCACAAAGTGGTGGAGGATAAGAGATGGATTACTAAAAAGCTAACAAAGTTTGGTTGGTTCATGATAGTGTGGCTAAGTGGAGGGATTGCCTGCTTTGGTTATGGAAGTCAAAGATTCCTTATCAGGGGAAAGTTTTTCTTTGGAGGCTTCTCATTGGGGGACTCCCCACGAGCAATGTGCTGCAGGCCCGAAAGATCTCCCAGGGAAGATGCATCTTTTGTACTGCTTGTGATGAGACAACTGGTTCATTTTTTTATTTCTTGCCCGGTTGCTAGACAGGTTAGGGACTTCATTTTTGGAGTGTAGAGTTTGCTGACAGGTCAAAGATTGACGGTCCGATCTTGGATCCTTGGTAAGATGTCTTCCTTGGCCAGGTTGCAGTCTCATCATCCCTTCCTTTTTCACTACATGCGATGGACTACTCTTTGGCACATTTGGCAAACTAGAGATGCCTTTATATTTGATTTGGCCTCGAGTATCCGTGGGCATGTGGAACGAATGCGAGGCTTGCTATTATGGTAGATTTCTTCTATGATTTCAGTTGGCCTCATTATTGAAGAGGTGGCTGCTCCATGCATGGTCATTGTTCGCTTCACCCTTGTTGTGCCATGATCCCCCTCCTTTGTTCCTATGGATGCTTGCTTGATAGCTTTTTAGAGAGTTTTTGTTCATGCATTGTGCCCTTTTGTTAGCCTTCTGGATTCATGACAGCTCTTGTCATTTATGTTTGGGTGGTGTAAAGGCCTGATGTATATTGAAAAGCCTATGATTGTGGTTGGTTGGCAAGAAGGCCTGATGTAAATATTTCTATACATTAATTCAAACTTCTTCATGCAAAAAAAAAGTAGTTCATAGTGGTTATATTAAGAATCTTCTTTGGAAGTGTAAGATCCTGTGTGGGATTTTTCTAGGGGAGGACTGCTGCGTCGTGCAAGAATGGCTATGTCGAGACCTGATTTTGACATTCTATATGTGGTTGATAGTCGACGCTCCTGGTACACAGAGAACAAATTGGGCCAAATGGAGGAGCAAACATGTGAGCAGTGGAAGGTAACTACTCAATCTGTATTAGCGAACGTGTTTTTGGTCCATTCAAAGTGTCTGATTTGATTGCAGAAACGCCTATCGATGCTGATATTTATAGTCAAATCTTAATTTCTGGATAGGATTATTTTACACCCGATGGGCCATTTTATAATATGAGCACTAGGATGCCTGGAGATGGGAAGTTGAGCTCATACTATTATGAGGAGTTAAAGGAAGCTTTGAAGGATTACAAGCAGGTGATCATGCTGGGTGATTCAATGGGAGCATCTGCTGCGTTGCTTTTCTCACCTCTAGCCACTTCAGTCATTGCCTTCTGCCCCCAAGTAAGCAATTGAGAGAGAGAGAGAGAGAGAGTGTGTGTTTTACGAAAAAAAAAAAGAGAGAGAGAGTGTGTGTGTGTGTTTTCAATTCAATGGTTGCACAAAACAAAAGGGCGTTTATAAACTTGAAAGACCTGGTTACTTTTGAGTCTGCTGGCTCTGAAGGTTTTACTTCAAAAGACCTCTGCACTGATCTCTTTCTGCAGCCTCGTCACTAAAGGGATTGGATTGACCTAAGTACAATCTTTTTTGAAACTTTTTTAGGCTGCACTCGCCTGCAGTGGTCAGTCACCTTGTACCTAGTACATACATTATTTTTGACCAAAAAATAAATTTGTGAGCTTGGAAGGCAAACATTTTTCAGGTGGATCTAGCATCCGCAAGTATTCGGCCAGGAAGAGACAGATGTTGGCTGCAGGCTTACAAGGAGGAGCTGTTGGAGGCTGTCAAGAAGTCATCTGCTCACATCACAGTCCACTGCGGGAGTTGGGAGCATGACCTTTCTCAAGCTAAACTCTTGCCTGATTCTAAGGTTAAAAGAACCTAGACTAAGATTGTTTGATTGAGTTGCTCTTTCACGTTTTGGAGCTCTCTCTGTGAATAGTTTATATTAATAAGCTGAAGGGTTCTTTTGTTTATGGCTGGGGTACTTCATTCTGTTCATTTTCCAGGTGAACTTGGTAGTCCACCATAATGACAGCCACCGCCTTGCAAAAGCCCTTGATTTAGAAGGGTCTCTGCTCGCACTTCTGAAGTCCAAGCTTGAAGAAGAGATTGATGTCACCTCCAGTTCATTGCTGTGTTAACTGCTTGTCTGGATGGGGTGCCTGGGATTTATAAGCCTAGTGGATTGGGGGAACTTCATCGAAAACCAGGTATGATCACAAAACATTACATGACTAATATTATTATACTTAGCTTGCTGTTCAGATACCAAGGCTGAAACAACCTAGCATGGTTTTCTTTCAGAATGATCCAGTCTCTCTAAAATAGTAAATTATAAAAATTTCAAAGAAATTAATAAGGCTGCCCCTAGGTCTCTCTAAAATGACCAAATGCCCCTTAGCATCAAAATATATAACAACCACAACATGATTGTGAAACTGGTGTTGAATATTTACAAATACATGGACCTCACATACAAATCAACATTTATACACACACATTCAATCAATCTATGGCTTCTTCAAGTGCCTGGCATCTCAATTTTACATTATGATCCTTACGTGAATTGCCAAACTATTTAAGTTGGATACAATGGCTTGGTGCCTCCTTGTGTCTAGTATTGTAGTGCATTAATGTACATACAACAATATGATTAATTATAGATATTTGTTAAACTCTGTATATCAATAATGAGGAGTATTAGTCCCCTCCCTCCATGTGCTGTGTGTTTTACAATAGTTTCATGTTTGAAATATTTGAACTTAGGCCTAATAGTATGCTGTTTCATTGACGATCAATTTATATGAAGAAACAGAAGTGCATGTTTGTAAGGTATATGTCTGCACATGTGTGTGTGTAGAGAGAGGGAGGGATGCATGTTTATAAATAAAACTTGTTTACATTTATTAATTTTAGTATTCTTGTGTGGATGCACATAAATAAGACTTTAAATACTCCAAATGCTAGAATTATTCACAAAAGGCCTTCTAGCTAACTAAGTGGACTCAAAGACAAAGTAGAAAATAAAGTAGGAATCCAAAAGGCTACGAATACATATGGCTACAATGACAAGAAAAGGAAATGATGTAGGCACAATTGGGATGGTGTGGTTGATATCCATCTAGGGAGTGGTTACTTCACTTAGGCTCACACCAATATAATAAAAATCTTGGAACCAGCTTGCTGCAATAGCTATCCTCTAATACAACTCAAATGGCCACAAATACATGAGGAATTTGGGTTGAGAGAGAGAGAGAGAGGGGGGAGGGGAGGGAGGGAGGAGGAGACAAAAGAAGAAAGAAAGAAAGGAAATTGTATTCATGTCCTTTTAGACACCTTAAAGGTGTATAGAACAAAGACACAAATCAAAGTTTTTAGTCACAATCCACTTCAGGGGGTTATTGGCACAAAAAGAACCCATAGCAAGGTGCCATTGGTACTAACAAGAAAACTCAGTACTATAGTTATCAAAGTTATTCAACACATCATGACCCAAAAGTAAGTAAGTGTTTCCGTGCTGACTTTGCCACCTTGATAAAATGCCTAGTTGTTCCAAGATCAACTCATTGCTAAGGTTGTTTCTGAACTCCTCTGATGATTGTCGTTTTGATAAACTGCCCATTTTTCCCCCTTTATAGTTGCCTTGATCTTGGCAATTTACCTAGTCATGCTTTGAGTTGTGATGGTGTAAGTTCATCTATGATCCATAAGTTACTTTCCTTCAAACATTTTGATTGCTTTAATACTTCAACATTATCTTCCATGTTTCCAAACTATAAAGTTGTTCAATTCTTTTCTTGCTTGATGACTCACCATGGTGCCATCCACTTGAACCCTTTTCCTTCCAATATAGGTCTTAATTTGGTTTCTAGCTTGTATGATATAACTTGGAGTATTCTTGATACTTTTCATTAGTTAGTTTCTCTTGTGTTTCTTTATGCCATTCCTCAAGGTCTCTTCTATGTGTATGGATTGCAATCTTCTCTTGTAATAGATCCTCATTAAGTATTAAAAAGATAGTGTTTGCCATGCCTTCTTTATCTCTCTCCTTTTTTATTTTGATTTCCTTTTGCACTTTTGTCTTTATTTTCTCACTTTTATCTTTAATATTTTTATTGTTTACAGCTACCTCTATCGCTAGCTTTTCCTCTAAACTTGCCAATCATACGAGTCTTTCAAATTTAGATTCTCAGCTTCCAAGTTGGAAACTCGTTGATGCAAATGCTTTTTTCATGAGCTTGACTCTCTATTTGGCTTAGGTAGTGATGCCATGAGTGTTGAGTCTTGGGATTCATCTTCCTATCAAGGAAAGAACATAGGCCTAACCCTCAATCCTAGGTTATTATCCTTGCACCCTAGGGGGAGGTGATGGAAAAGAATAAAAATGGATTTACATTATTGCATGAACATGTCCTTATGTGAACCGGGAGGGGGGGATATATGGATGGGAAAGAAAAAGAAAAAGAAAAAAAGGAGAGAAAAAAGGAAGGGAAAAATGGGCTTCTCCATTGCTTTGATGAGGGGAGGGAGAGTCGAAGAGACACTATTGGGGATTGGAAAGGTCTAGGCCTAAATTTGCTGGAGATCAAGCAAAAGAGAAGATAGATAGAAGAAAGAAATACTGGAACAAGAACTCTTGAATATATTGTAGAGTACAAGAATGAGAGAAACCCAACAAGAAATTGCAGGACTCCTAGAAACTTTGTGTAACTGCAATAAATCCCCTTTAAGCTGAATACATCCCCCAAGATGATAGCTTAGGCAAACCTTGTTTGAGACAATAACTTAGTATCATTCTTTCAATTCCGAGAGAATTGCAACAGCAAGTATAGAGGAAACTCTTGGAAAAACTATATAATACTTTATCAAAATAGCTTGAATATGCATTAAATAATCTAGAACCACGTCAACCCTTTTTCTTTGGTAAAACCTGGTGAGATATCTTCAATTATAGCCACACAAAAGCTTTTCATTCTCACCTAGAGTAGTAGGTAAAGATATCTTCAGATCTGTTCCAAAAATAACCTCTTTTAGGCATGCCTTTTTGGGCTAAAGGTACCCACAAAGATGTAGAATCACTAGTCTTTTACTTCAGCCTTGTTAATTACAATAGTAAATCACTTGTTTATTTTTCCATCCTAATAACAATGGCTCAGATCTCTATTTTAATCATTTACGGTAGTTCATATATGGTTTTCATTGTTGCTTTTTATGCATTTTGGCCTTTCAAACTCTTGTTGTTTGCTTTTCTTGTAATCATTTTTTCTATGCTTGCCTGCAACTTGTTTTGATCATTACTTTTCATATTAACTCAAAATAGGGTCATCAGGGTGCTCAAATTGAAGCGAATGGACTTGTCAACAAGCAATTGTGAGTAGAAATACAAAAATTTCTTCAAAATACCTGAAAATGCCATTTTTTATAAACATGTTACTTTTTGATATTTTTGGCTTTAAAGACTTATATCACTTCAAATAAGTTTTGACACACGGGAATGGTCTCTAACAATTTAATTTTGGTCACTTACATATTTGACATATGAACTTTACTTTACATTGTCTTATACAATCCATTCCCTTTAAGCTTGCACATCCTCCAACATGTATTACTTACTCTTTTGTAGGTTCAAGATCTTCATAATCTTACATACGTTTTGAATCCTCTTCTTGATTGTCTTGCTTTGCCTCTTTATATTCAAGCTTTGACTCTACATATTCCTCTGATTCTCTATTCTTGAATATCTTGATTCTTTTATCTGCAATTGTGTTTGTGAAAGATACCCCATCATATAATCATGTAATCTCTCATGATCTTGCAATAAATCTTGCTCAGTCATACTCTTTTCCAACCTGCAAACATATTGTTTTTGGAAGCTCAATTCATTTGTTTAATTCTTCGGAATTTCACAAAACTTATTTTTGCTAAGAATCTTATGAAGTTTGAAGTAAAAGCATATTCGCTTGCAACAATAGGTAAGAGCTTTATCCTCTTAGTGCAATCTCAATCTCGCATTATAGGTAATATTTATTGAAAACTCAACTATCAGAACTCTTTGGCATTGCAAGACAGTAAATAATCCCTATTTCTTACATGATTGACACAAATTGTCATAAGTTGCATTGCTCTTTCGTTATCTTTGATCTTGATTCTTGCATATGGAGAACTATCATCTAAAACTTTAGTCTCGATACATGTCCCAGTAACAAATGATTGTCCTAAGATCATTGCCCATCATGAGGAATCTTTCACAAAGAAATGGTGATTGTCTTGTACACCTTTTATGCTATCCTCACGTTTGGATAGACAATATATAGGTCTCATGTAGAGTTGTTGGTTGCCCACATTCTCCATTTGTGGTTGATATTTATAGGCCATCTTCCATTCTCATAAATATTGCTCACCATGAAATTTATCTTTGAGTCATAATTTATCAATGCAACAGGTGGGGTTTCTAGCTCTCCAACCTTCACTATAGTCTTTGTGATAGCCCAAGCCCAATAGTTCTTGGAGTAATGACTCCTAGGTATCACCCCTTGAAGCCACTTCATCCTTTGTATAGTGCATAGGGCATACATCTCTTGTATCTTTATTGCATATCATAGTCTTCTCTGCAACACTATTCACCTTTTTTTCATAGGTAGTCTCTACATGTGCATCATCTTTAGAAACCAATTGTATGCCCTATAAACCTGCTTCCTCTTCACTTTGTATCATAGTGGGAGTTGACTCATCCACAAACTATCTTTTTATAATGTCTATAATTTCTTCATGGAACTCTCTTTTTACTATTTCAAGGATTTCACCCAATGTAAACTCAACTTTGTTGTTTAGATTCCTCTCTTCCAAAACCTTTCTAAGATCTACAGCTGTCTCTAGGTTAGAGAGAAGGTTGTATCTTGGTTGCTTTCCCTTTGGCTTTTCCATTAGGGAAAACATGGACTCCAAAAGGGCCTTGTAAGAAATGGATTAGGGGAGGATTACTGTTTTTAATCATGAGCTCGGATGCCATGATGAGGTTAAAAGAGCTTTTGGAATAAAACCAAGGTGGTTTCCATTTTATAACCCCTCTTCCATTGGTCTATCTCAGATTTCATGTCATTAGGAGAGTCATTAACTCTTGAGGTAAAGGGCCCTTTTTTGGTCCATAATCCCCCTAATGCCGTTCTTTTCTTGCTACTCTTTCTTCTCGTGTACAACTTGCATGTTGTGCTTTGGACTAGGTCTAGCAAGAAGTGTAGATTGCTCAGGTTCTATCATGCGACCCCCTCTAGTGACTCTCTTTGAGGTATTTAGGTTCCCATTCTCTCTTTTAAAAAAAAAATCTTCCACTATTACATTTGTTTTTTGTTGCTTTATCAAATAAGTATAAAACAAAATAGGAATCCATAGGGGAATCCCACCCCGTCTTCTCTTTAATACTTTGACTTGCATCATTTAGCTCTATCTTTGGCACTTTACTCTTACTTGCTGTGTACATGGCATGGGTCCATAACTTTGTTTTCTTATCTGCATTAGAAACTAGAGATCTTTCTATTTGCAGCCCATACATGGCAACATCTACGGCTGCATATGCATTCTACATTGTAAGATCTTGAAGAATCTTTTGCATACCTCTCTCCTCAAAGTTTGTAGAAAGAGGCATACCAATTTCATTTGCATGAATCTTCCCATCTTTCCAAAAAATCAAATTCTCTCTTAAAGTATCTCTGGATGATTGGCAATCTTTGTGCTTATGCTCTGTATTATTATACCATATGTAATGATGAATAAAATCTTCCCTAGCTAGGGTCTTCAAAGTAGAAGCTTTCCTTGACTCTTGAACCTTCGCAAGCTTGATATGTAATCATGCATATTTTTGATTAGTTCATCTATGGCATTGTCTTTTGAAGAATATGCAAAAGGCATGAGAGGCGGCTGCCTTATTACTAAGTCTGATTAGGCATAGGTCTAGCATGGCCTACATCTCTCTTCTTCTCTATCTCTTAGCTTAGATTCAAGATCTTGCATATCTTTCCATTTAGTCTTTATGCCATTCTCTCTAGTATCGTCCTCTAATAGCTTCTCTAGCTCTTGTTGCAACAGAGGGTCCATAGCTTATAAAAACAAAAGAAGTTTCTTTGTAAGCAAAGATATGCTCTACAATGTCCGATTGATCAAATTTAATCTCAAACTCTCTTTATAGATTTGGAGCGAAGAGATTCTTTGCATGTTTATGAACCCACTCTAGAAAAAATCCCTTGGTTACTCTGTCTGTATCCTATATGAAATACTCCTCTTTTAGGGCTCTCTTGAAATTGTTAGTAGTCATGTTTGTCATGCTTTATCATCTCCTACTTGTGAGCCTTAGTCTAAGAAGTTAGATGAGGACTTTAGGAGTAGGAGCTTTGACCTGTCTACCACTTGTTTTGATGGAGGAGGTAGCTCATTCTGGAGCACTCAATTTTGTCTGCATCTCCTCTGCAGTTGCTGCTTTCAGCAATTGCCTACATCTATGGAACATTGTTCACCCTTTTCCAGATATTTTTGGAGCATTTTTGGCATTTTTACCAAATGTTGTTCGACATATTTTTGGCCCTAGACTTTAGGTCGGTTAGATTCGGGGATATTTGGCTATTTATAGCCTCTCCCACTCGGCTCATTCATTCATCTTCCTCCTTCCCTGGTAGGTGCACACTTCGACTTCGTCATCTTCCTCCGTCTTCGGTGTTTCCGTCATCATCAACCTGCTGATCTGGTGCCCTCACTGACGTTGTGGGTTATGTGCATGGACTTATTAGTCTCCTTTTGCTTTTCCATTTGTATTAGCATTCTTTCTTGTTCAGTGCAAATTTTATTCTTCTTTCCTTGCAGTCTCTCAACATTTTGGTCTCATAGGCCAACTTGGCCTGTTGTAGACATTAATATAACTTTCTTTCTTCTTTCTTTCTTCTCTCTCTCTCTCTCTCTCTCTGTGTGTGTGTGTGTGGTTCTTTGCCTTTGTGTTTCCATTTGTTTTTATTGTGCACTCTCATATCGTATCACATGTTGGGTGCAAAGGCTCATATGCTACTCCCATGTATATATTTACTTGCACATGTGAATACACCCTTTTGGGTGTAAATGTATAGTACCCTAAGTATAATAAATGTATAGTACCCTAAGTATAATATATTCTTTTATTCTTTGTGTGTACCACACTAGTACACACCCATCTCTCAACTTTCTACTCTCTCTCTGCACTGCATTGCTGAATACACCTCGATTGACGCACACACTACTTGAGTGCTTCCTCTCGCACCCTTCAAACTGGTATGAGAGCTCCGGCAAGATTGTGTGCATTCCTTGAGGATTGGATGGGTCAGGCTTTGTGTATGTGTGAGCCAACAAGCAGTCGAGCTCAATCAGTGGTCAGTCTGACCAGACAGCAGCTAATGCGGCTGGCGTGAGTTGCAGGACGTGTCTTCTGACCAGGCGACAACGTTGAAGGCTAGGCGCAATCGATACATGTAGGTGACAGCCGTCAGGAGTAGCCGACAGACATGAATAGTGGTGGGCGGCACAACAGACAGTCACATGACCAGCGGCGCAGTCCCAGTAGGCGACTGGTGGCAGGTGACACATCACAGATCAACGGTTGGGCCATTCAACATTTTTTAAATTCCTTCCAGCAAGCAGGCCGCCTGTTCATTAACGGGGGTTCATGCGTGCAAGCACAGGGCTCAGATCTGTGCAGATTTATACTTGAAAATTTGGGGCTTTTCTTAGATTGGATTCTGGTCATGCAAAACAATGACATCCAACCCATAAATTGCAAACATTGTGTGCATTGGCTTCAAAATTTTGGGGGTTTTCTTATACAAGTGCAATTTTGCTCAGTTGAGCCAATTTCACTATGATTTGTGCACACTTGGATCCCAAAATTTTGGGGTTCTGCAGAAATTGTGATATTCTGCAATATTTGCCCATATTTGATACTCGGGATGATGAATTAGTGCAATAAGGGCAGATTTATTGCAAAATTTTCGAGGTTTTTCTCATCAATAATGCATTTTGGGCCAATTTGTGCTTTGGTCCTGAAATTACAGCAGATTCATTGCTGAGTTGGAGAAATTTGGACTTGGGATGTGTCAAATGTTGTAAAAGGCCAGCTTTCCTTGGTACATGTATTATTGAATGCTCATTATGCAATGAAACAATGTACATACAACACTTGGGTTATTGCATTTGGACGTTACGGTGATGTATTATTGAAGTGGGAGATGTCATTTATGCATATGTATCAGATTCGATTCATGTATATGATGTAATCAGCTCTTGGGACTGAAATTGCGGCAAAAAAATTGCTTCTTAGGCACTTTTAGAAGTACAAGTGTGTGTATTTTCTGTTATATTGAGCAACCTTACCTTGGCTGAAAGTATTTAGCATTTAATTGCAGTCTTTTATTGGTGAAGATGGTTGGCAGCGCATCTACATCTGACACAAGGAATCTTTTTGAGATTCGTAAATTTGATGGCAATGGCTTTGATCTTTGGAAAGATCGTACGCAAGGTATACTTTTTCTAACGGATTTTGATAATGCTTTGGCAAACCATAAGCTTCTTGCTTTGCTAGATGAGGATTGGGCTAAAATGAATAAGAAAGTCATTACTTACATTAAAATGGTTGTCATAGATGATATCTTGGTTGATATCAAGGGACTTACCATTGCTTCCGCAGTTTGGGAGAAACTCAAGGCTACGTATGAGAATATAACTCCTGTCAATCATGTACATCTCATGTGAAAGTTAGTCAACTTGAAACTTGATGAGTCTAAGCCTGCCTTAGAGCATTTAAATGCTTTCACTGGTATTTTGAGTCAGTTACAGGATGCAAGCTTATCTGCTTTTGATTCTAAGTTGAGGACTATTTTCTTGCTCATGACTTTGCCGGATTCATGGGAAGCATTGGTTGTGTCATTGAGCAACAACCCCAACTTGACATTTGATGGTGTGCGTGGATCTATTCTCAATGAGGAGATTAGACGTAAGGCAAGTGGGAAAAATAGTGGATTAGCCTACAATGTAAGAGGAAAAGATGACAAATGCTGTAAATAAAAACAGAAAATACAACAAAAGCAAGGAAAAACATCAAGATGTCACTTGTTATGAGTGTGGATGCAAAGGGCATAAAAAGCCCGATTGTAGGTACTTTAAAAAGAAGCAAGAATGCAAGAAGCAGGCTAATGCAAAAGGCAAAAAGAATGAGAAGGATGAGAGTTGTACCCCCTAAAGAAACAAATTAGGCAAATCTGGTATCTAATCTTGTTATTGAGAAGATAGAAGAAGATAAAGATGTTGGTTTGCTGGTTGTATCTTCAGATCCATATGCTATGACAGTGGAAGATATGTATATCACTAAAAGGGATATGATAGATACCTTGTTGTTTGCTCATGATGGTTTGTCACAATTGTGGATTATTGACAGTGGTGCTTCATTTTATGTAACTCCATCTTTGGAGTTTTCTTTTTATGCAAGAGGTAACCTTGGAAAAGTCTATCTAGGGAATAATCATGCATGTGATATTAAAGGAATGGGCACCATATACTAGGCTCTTGAAAGTGGTCAGGAATTGATTCTTCATGATGTTGGATATGCACTTGGCATTGAGAAGAGCTTGCTTTCTGTTGGGCAGCTAGACGGTAGGGGTTACTTTACTATTTTTGGTGGTGGAATGTGGAAGAGAGAAAGAGGATCTATGCTAGTTACTAGAGGTGGTAAAAAGGGAACTTTATATTATCTTCATTGCAAGGCACTTCTTGGAAAGTTTGTTGTAGTTGTAGAAGTATAGTCACATAAGGAGTTATGGTGGCACAAGCAACTTGGACACATGAGCCAAAAGGTTTACATACACTTTTTTTACTTGGAAGAGTTGATGTAAAAAACTCAAAGCTTGACTTTTGTGATGACTGTGTTTTGGGAAAACGTGTAAAGAGTTCATACTCTCATGGAGCCTCTAGGAAGGCATGTATCTTAGATTTAGTCCATTCTGATATATGTACAATGCCAATAAAAACTCAAAGTGGTTTTTGTTATTTTGTATCTTTTATTGATGACTATTCTAGAAAGCTATCGGTGTACTTGCTTAAGCTGAAAAGTGATCTTCACATCGTAGACTTGAAAGTGGCATCCTTGAAATGGTTTGATTTGGTAAACCTGCTTCATATGACCACTTAAGGGTCCTTGGCTACGAATGCTATGTACATGTACCTGTTGATAGCAGAATCAAACTTGACATGAAATCCCATAGAGACATCTTCATGGGTCATGGAGATGAAGGTTAAATGGGCTATAGAGTTTGGGTTCCAAGCATGAAAAAGGTGCTATGCAGTCGAGATGTGGTATTTTATGAGTCAAAGGCACTAAAAAATGCCACATCTAGTGATTTGGCCAAAAAGAAAGTGAAAACTTAGCATGATCAGTCACTTGAACAACCATCAGCCATTGAAATTTCAGCTCCATTTGATGCCGGTTATGATAATTAATGTATCATCATTGAACCAAATGACATTGGGCAACAAAGAGATATTGAAAATCAGCTTGGGCAACAAAATTAGCATACTAAAAATGAATCATAGCAGGCTGAACATGTATTACAGCAACTTAAAGATGCAGTTCAACAGCCAAATAATGAGGTCATTGACATTTCTTTGGATGTGGATCCATTACCTGATACCACAGATCATTGGGTGAGAAGGTCTACACGTGTCAAGAGACCTATACAGAGGTTTGATGCCTCTTTGGACTGCAGGCATTATCATGTGAGTTAAAGTAAAAGTGGAAGCTAGCCATGCATGAAGAAATGAAGTCATTATATTGTGGAAAAACTTGAATCTAGGATATAATGCTGACTATGGAGGACAAAAGTTGGTAACAAGACTCATAGCAACATAGACAAGAAGACAAACTATTGCTCGAGTGAATTAGGTTCCAAGATGTAGACTTGGACTCATAAAAACACGATCTTGAGCTGACAATAACAAACACAGAATGAAGTACAAAATACAAATAGCATTGCATTGGAAAGTGAACCAAGTACATGTCTTTATAGCTTTCCAGCTTCTCCACTCTCCTCACTGTGCTTATGGGATATAAGTCTCCTCATCATGCAACATACATCATTTGACCTATTTTCCAACACTTCCCTTCAAATGATGAATTCCTACACTTGTTGGCTTTTGGCTCCCCCCCTACATGATGACATGGCATGGGAGACTAGCTCATAGGCAGCCTAGTCAAGTCAAGCTTGAAATTTTACATTTTTAGCAAGGGTTTTTTTTTCAATACAAATCCACTAAGGGAAAGAAAACATCCATTATGGGAAAAACATGATCCACTATGGGAAATATATAAAAAAAATTTCTTTAGAATAATTTGTCAGAGTTTTTGATGGTAATGGAAGCATCTTCTTCTTCTTCATGCATAAATTAGCTTTGGTAGTGATCTTCTTGTACATGTTGTGCTCTCTTCTTGTGGAAACATTCACTAGCTACATGGCCAGTCTTGCCATGATAATGACAAATAATTTGGTCCTTGTTTCTGCTGGTGATGAATCCTCTACAATGTCCTTTTGCTGCATAAGTATCCTTGGTGCACAAGAGGTTATTCCTTGAGCTGGTTTCTTTTACATCTTTGCTTTTAAATTTACTTTCTCCATCAAGCAGTGAGTGCTCAATGTCTTTGAGTGAGAGACTGGGAACATTACTTAATGTTGAAACAAGGTTCTCATATGGTTCATGATTAACATTGGCAAGTACCACTGCTATTGCCTCATTCTCATCAATGTTCTTTTTAAGAGTTGCTAGCTGAGTCTTAAGGCTCTTGAACTTATTGATCTGTACAATCATAGATGAACTGCCTTTTACATCCAACTTAAAAAATTCACGAGTAATTATATCTTTGAGTTTTTTGCTAGTGTACCAAAGATTGTGTCAAGTTCTTCCCATGCCTTCTTTGCATCCCTGATGCTGTTAGAGATGTGTAATACATCAGCTGATAGACCCCAAGTAATAATACCTAGAGCTTTGTTGTTCATCATCTTCCATGCCTTTGTTTTAGGCCGGACTTCTACAACACCTTCATCTTTAGCATCCTCCTCCTTGTCATTTGCATCTTTTTTCTCATCTTCAAACAAGTCCCACAAGTCTTTGCGCATGAGGTGGTACATGGTCTTTTCTTTCCAGGCATGAAAGCCTTCCCCATTAGACTTTGCTATTTGCTCAAGTTCAGCCATTTTTAAGGTCTTACCACACGAGAATACTCGAGCAATGTCTATCCTTTTATAAAGATATTGATGCTTACAAGAAATTTGATTAATGAGGCTTTTCCAAATGAACCATTGAGCAATGGAAGCAATTTCAAGATGCTATCCTGAAATTCAAGAGTATTGCCTTGACGTTCAGCAAGGATTGTTTTGAAGGTATAGTAGTAAATCGGTACCAAAGACTTTTAGAGATAACTAAGATTGAGTTGATTTGATGTGCCAACAAACACAAGCATTGGCACTGAAGAATAGTATTAAGAGATACTTTGTTTGTAGCTTGTTGTGCTTGATTTCTCCCCTTCTTATTGATTTGAAGTGCTGGGAACTGGTTGAAGACTTAGATCACAATATCAAACACTTGAGTGAGCTGATAGGGGTGAGAAAATGAAGGGATTTATGAGCTTTGATGAAAATGGCTATGGTTGCCAAAGTAGAGTTTTATGAGGTCAACTGGCTTTTCTTCTCGTACAGGCCGCATATGCAATCATTGTGCAAGGTTTTACATGAGGAGAGAGCTTATAGGGCAACCTAGAAAAGTCCTATGGTCACAGGGTGACCCGCAACTCTTAAAGGCAAAATGGCTGTATGACAATAGACATGTTTGTTTGGTAGCGAGCTTCAATTTCTGCAATGCAAGCTGCTGGAGCATGCAATCTCAATCTCTAACGTGATGCAGTTATGTGCCCTGAGTAGGGGAAGAAATATCTAGAAGATTTGTAATGATATGGCTTAGATGAGAAGATTCAAGAGCTCCAACAAAGGTATGTGCTGTTTGGCTATGGTTGCCAAACAGTGATTATGAAGTTCAAGTGAAGGAATGGGGTCAAGCACTTGGACTAAGCTAGGGGTAGATGAGGAGAAGTTGGAAGAACATAGAAGGAAGCTAAGCCACGCTCGACTAGCTCTAATACCATGTGGGAAAACATGGATCTAGAGCATAGCGTTGACTATGGAGGATGGAAGTCGGTAACAAGACTCATAGCGACATAGACAAGAAGACAAACTATTGCTCCAATGGATTAGGTTCCAAGATGTAGGCTTGGACTCATAAACACAATCTTGAGCTAACAATGACAGAGACACAAAATAAAGTATAAAGTACAAATAACATTGCATTGAAAAGTGAACCACGTACATGCTTTTACAGCTTTCCAGCTTCTCCACTCTCCTCATTGTGCTTATGGGATACAAGTCTCCTCATCATGAGGCATACATCATTTGACCTATTTTCCAACATGTATCAGAATGATACTTGGGATTTGGTTCCATTGCCCAAAGATAAGAAAGCTATTTCTAACAAATGGGTCTATAAAATCAAGTGTGTGGATGGCAAACCCAAATACAAAGCTAGGCTTGTGGTTAAGGGCTATACATAGAAAGAGAGGATTGACTTTTAGGAAGTCTTTTCACTTATTGTCAAAATGACCACTCTTCGCGTATTGTTTGCTATTGTAGCATCTATGGATCTTGAACTTGATCAGATGGATGTTAGAACTATATTTCTGCATGGTAATTTAGAAGAAGAGCTATACAGTTGGAAGGCTTTGTTATGCAAGGAAAGGAGCACTTGGTGTGTAGGCTTAAGAGAAGCTTGTATGGTTTAAAACAGGCTCCTAGACAGTGGTATAAAAAGTTTGATGTTTTCATACTCTCACATGGGTTTAAAAGAAGCAATGCAGATAACTACTTATATATAAAAAAGGTTGATGATGAAGCCTTATAATACTTGTGCTTTATGTGGATGATATGCTTATTGCTAGTATGCATAAAAGCCAAGTTAATGCACTAAAAAGACAGCAAAATTCAGCCTTTTTCATGGACTTGGGTGTACTTGAACACATTTTGGGCATGTGTGTGACAAGAGATAGAGAGTAACAACTCTTATTTCTCTCACAAGAAAAGTACATCAGCAAAGTACTTCATCGTTTTTCTATGGCAGATGCTAAGCCCCTTGGTGTTCCATTAGCACCATACCTTAAGCTTAGCAAAACAGGTTGCACAAAAGATAATAAGGCAGTTAGCTCTATGAAGGGTATTTCTTATGCTTCAGCGTGTGGGTCACTCATGTATGGTATGGTTGCCACTAGACCTGACATTGCTCCAGAAGAAATTGCGGATGCTCGTTGTTGATGATTCTCCTTGCATGAAGGATCATATTGACATGTTGGAGGATATGAGGGATGAGCTTGCATCCCTTAGTAACATGATCTCTTTAGAGGAGATGGCTATGATTCTTTTGACTCAATTGCCATCTCCCCATTTTGATATATTGTACATCAGCCTTCTTACATCGAGGATCTATGAGAAGCTTCAATGGGAGGAGTTTGCCCCACTTGTTTTGGAGCACGTTAAGTGGACCAAGTAGGTTGCTAGTGGTTCCACCACCAAAGTTTTTGTTGCAGGTTTGAGAGGGAGAAGGGAGAAGAAAGAAAAGTCAACAACTATAAGATAGGAGAGTTCTTGAGGTTCTGACTCTGAGTCAGAGAAGCCTAAATGCTCATATTATGGGAAGGGGACACATCTAAAGGAGAAATGTTGGAAGATGTACCCTCACCTTCGTCTGGGAGTGAAGGATGGAGCTAAAACATTTGAACCTTTAGTCTCTACTTCATCGGTTACCCATGAGTCAATGTTTCTTCGTATTGTTGAGTTGGAAGGGCCTTCTTCAGTGGTTGCCTCATCTTTTGAGAGGCCTTGGCTGGTCGATAGTGGAGATCCCATAAGGTGATTTGTTGTAGGATTTATCCCCATCTAAGGGTTCATCATTGTTGGTAACATTGTATCGATGCTTATTAGTGGTGTTGGCGCTTTACCTTTGTTTTCTGACTGTACATCGAGCTCCCTTTCACAGGCCCTTTATGTTTCGGACTTGGGCTTCCCATGCCTCTCAGTTTATGGCCTTACTTGGCTTGGTATCCGGGTTGTCTTGATCGAGCAACCCGTTTGTATTGAGGATTCTTCTACAGGGGCTATTATTGAGATAGGTTGGTAGGACAGTAGGCTTTATAGGCTTCATTCTCCTTCGGTTTTGTAGGGTCCTCCGAGGCAGTTGGCTATTCCTACACTTGTTCCCACATGTGTACTATCTTTTCTACAGGTTCTTTTCCATCCTCCACCTATTTGTTTGGTGGTTCCCTTGTACTCCCCATTCCTTTTAGAGGGGGAGGATCTCGGTGATGCGGTTGTCGATTTCCTAGCCTCTAGTGTTGCAAAGGAGGTTTTCTAGGATTGTGAGGAGCTTTTTCATTGGCGGGCTTCATTAACATTAGCATTCCTCTTGCAACCCCAGGATCTGTTTTCTCCTTGGTCTTCCACCATATCTAAGATTTTAGAGGGGTGTTAGCAATCATGTTTGCCATGCCTTGTCATCTCATGCTTGTGAGCCTCAGTTTGATTGCCACTTGTTTCGGTGGAGGAGGTAGCACATTCTTGAGCACTCGATTTTGTGTGCATTTTTTGACACTTAATGGTTTGAGCAGTTTGCCTACACTTACTGGACATTGTCTACTCTTTCTAGGATTCTTTCTAAGCATTTCTTGCATTCTTACCAAATGTTGGTCGGCCATATTTTTGGTCCTAGATTTTAGGTGGGCCAAATTTGGGGATTTTTGGCTATTTATAGCCTCCCCCACTTAGTTGGCTCGTCCATTCATATTCCTCCTTCCCCGGTAGGTGCTCACTTTGACTCGTCTTCCTTCGTCTTCGGTGATGCTATCATCATCGGCTTGATCTAGTGCCCTCACTGACGTTGTGGGTTGCGTGCAGAGATGGATTAGTCTCCTTGCGCTTTTCCGTTTGTATCAGCATTCTTTCTTGTTTAGTGCAGATTTCATTTTTCTTTCCTTGGAGTCTCTATTTCTTTGTCTCTGTGTTTTCGTTTCTTTTTGTTGTGCATTCTCATAGAAATCACTTAAATGTATTTTCATAATTTCTATATATGAACTATATGTGGCTCGAGATTTGATAAGAAACAACCCTAGTAAGATATCTTGGCATATCATATACTAGTATATTGGCCAACTCTAGCTTCTCTGCATAGAAGCCAAGAGACTTGGAAATATTTCTATCATGAAGGTTCTTCATCTCTACAAATGACTGTTTGCAAAGCCTTGCTAATATCCTCTTCATGTTTAATCAATTCGTAAGTCCTCTTTTTTTTGTTATGACAATTCTTTAGGATGAGAGAGAGAGAGAGAGAGAGAGAGAGAGAGAGAGAGAGAGAGAGAGGTGTTTGATTTAGGATTGTAGAAATGCACACATAGGGCTTAGAGAAGAAGCTTGATAGTATGTAACAAAGTGTAGTGAGAGGTATTGAAGTGATTGGAAATATAAGGTGAAGGAAAAAGGGCTTCTAGCCAGGGAAAATAACCATGAGCCCTAATTGTATTTAGACATATCACTACCATAATATGATAACAAATCCTCCCTAGGAGTGATTTGGTAAAGAAAAACTGGTACTCATGTATAGGGAAATACCAAGCTAGGTGGACTACTACCAATCTACGAAGAAAAGTAAGCCCAAAGTTTTTCAAAAGACTTTGAACTTTTCACAAGTAAAAGCCTTTGAGAATATATACATAAAGGTTTCGTGTGTTTTGTGAATAGATAAAGTTGATCTCTTCTCTAGAGTCTCTCCTTGACATGATGATAATGCATTTCTTTGTGCTTTGTGGAAAACTAGTTTTCATGCAATTGTTAATGCACTTTGACTATTTGTGAAGATGGTTGTGTTTGATTGAAGCATAAAGGTAGTTATGAAAGGTGGCTTGTCCTTAGCTTGACATGCTTCTTGGTTAACTTTGATATACATGAAGTGCCAAGTATTAGCAATAACCGTTCATGGATGTACGCGTGTCATAATAATCTAGTTAACATTTAAAAACACATGTAAATTTGGTGGTAGTGATTTTCCCTTGGAATATAACATCCCAAGGTCACTTACTTATAAGTGAGATAGGAAATTGAATGCTAGGTTGTATAGTGCTTACATAAATTAAGCGTTTGATAGCTTGTTGATAGAGAAAGATTTCAAAGTAGTCTTCGATATTGTGAAGGCTTTACCAACTTTGTTTTGTGTGGTATTAATATGTTCTTAAGACTCAATCTCTACAAGAATGTCTCAATATACTTTAGGTATAACATAGTATCTCCATTGCACTAATTGAATTGAATGCCCAAATAATAGTGGCAAAGGTCTAATTTGGACGCCTTGAAATGTGAATTCAACTTAGTCTTAGAATCAACAATGTGTATCTCATTAGGACTAGTGGAAAGCATGTCATGAAGATAAAGCACAATGATTAGAGACATATCACTCTTATGTCTAACATATGGTGTTCTTAGTTGGATTGTTATGAAAATTACGTGTACTCATATATGCATGCATTTTCTCATATGAAGCTTGAGGTGCTAGCTTTAAACCTTACAATGCCTTCTTTAATTTGCACACGTCTTGCCTCTTTTGAACAAAATCATGATATTAGAATATATATACTTTCTCATTTAAATCACCATAGAAAAATGTAATATTAGTACCACATTGATGTATGTTTCAACCATTATGAGTTGCTAATTTATAAATTCTATCAATGGTTGTTATACAATAAGTAGGAGCAAAGCTTGTTAATGGTAATTGTTATGGGAGCTTTAGACTCTGCTTGAGGAACTAGATTAGATGCAAGATTTGTTACAAGAATTCTGATTACAAGATAATCTTATGTATGGGCACAGTGTATAATGATAACTTAAAAAGATATAGAAAATCCCACAATCCGAGACCGTAGGTATAAACAATAGAATTTGATAGGATACAAAGGATTCCATAACTTGGGATTGTATGTATGGATACAAGATATCAAAACTACAAGATTTCCCTCGATGAGGATGAAGATAATACAAGATAATTCTAGATAAGATCTCGTACTATGAGATTACAAGGTGACAGGACAACATAAGTATAATGGAAGACAAGACAAGACTAGATACCTTGACTAGACAAGAACTAGAAATGGAACTCGAAGTTACTTAGTTGGAGGTCTGGACTCCTTGAGCTTCCAAGACTAGCATTCGCAAGACTGAAAAGCTCTATGACAAGCCCCTCCTTTTATTGGTGTTGGAGGGAGGCTAAAATCTTGTAGAATGTTCCATGATGATATCATTGATGATGTAGGCGATGACATTTATATCTTTTAGAAGGTTCTATGATGACATGGCAAGGGCCGGTTTGAATGATTGACTTGGGGATGTCTTGGTAAGGGTGCATTAATCGACCTCCGGAGATTTTGGAGATGAAGACATGTTTGACCTCAAATTCTTCATGATCTTCAATTTGGACAGATAGTAGGGGATTAGATCTCTCTCCTCTCAATGGTGAGCTATAGCATGGCTCGAGCAAGGAAACATGGTAAATTGGGTGGATCTTCATAGTATTGGGGAGTTGAAGTCGGTAAGTGGATCGATCTTGGCTACGATAGTGAAGGGCTCAAATCTATTGTGGCGTAGCTTGGTGGAGGGCCTTGTTCTTTGGAGGTACTATACTTTATCATTGACTTTGTATACTGTATGTGGGAGAGGATGCTGGTCTGGATAGTGCTTATACTGATTTCAAGCCTTCTGGATTTGTTACTTAAGTTCTTGGTGTATATTTGCTAGGTGTTGAGCTTTATCTCAGACGATATGGTTCTTTATTTGATTGGAGAGATGCACATCCATCCTTGAATGCTAGCTATAGTTTGCAAAGAAAGGAGTTTACTTGGTAGATGCATGGATACTATAATTATAAGCAAACTTTTCAAAGGGCAACATCTCAAACCAATCATTTTGATGGTAGTTGATGGTACAAAGTGGAGATATTGTTTCAAGACTTGATTTACTCGTTCTGTTTGACCATCAGTTTGTGAATGATTAGTTGTGGATAACTTAACTTGGACTCCAAGGAGGTTGTAAATGCTCTTTTAAAAACTAGGTATAAATTGGGAACTTGATAGCTAATGATGTCATGTGGGAGTCCACCTAATTTGAAAATGTATTGGGGGAAGAATTTAGTAGTAGTTGTGCTTATGATGGTCTTGGTGGTAGGAATGAAATGTGCCATTTTTGTGAATCTATATATCACAACAAGAAGAGTCATATTTGTCTGAATTGGAAAGATTTGTTATGAAATCCATGGACAGAGAAAACCAAGGTTGTGTTGGAATGGGGCAAGAGTTACAGGAGGCCATATACTTTATGACGAGGTATCTTGGCCCTATTGTAGGTATCTTATGGTTTTATATATTCCTTAACTTTTTTTAACATTTGGGGCCACCAAAAATATCTTGAAATAAGCCCTAAGGTCTTATTAATCCAAAGTGTCCTATTATTGTGGTATCATGGCATTGTTGGAGTACTTTGAGTCTCGGCTTTCTTGGAGTGATGTAAAGTAGATCCTTATAGTATAACAATCCATTAGTTTCTTGAAACTCACAAACTTCATTTCCTTTTTTCTCTTGACATTGTTGGCCAAATCATCATATGGAAGGGCTTCATGGATTAACTGGATCAAGGTAGAGTCGTCTTGGTGACAACTCCTAGTTGGAGGTGCTTTGGCTTGGGTAGTATTGCTGATCATTGATCAAAAGAAGCTTCTCCCTTCTTAGGTGCTAGATAGGATCTTCTTGATAAAGCATCTGATTGGCATTGTTGGTGTCCTAGGCGATAGGTGATGACAAAGTCAAACCTAGACAAGAAGTTACTCCAATGCGATTGTCTTCGATTGAGGATGTGGGCTGTCATAAAGTATTCTAGATTTTTGTGGTTTGTATAAACGATAACTTAATGGGCTCTATCCTCTAGAGGATGACGCCAAGTATCAAAGGGATCTACAATGGCAAGGAGTTCTTAGTTATGGATTTCATAGTTTATCTTTGGAGGAGAGAATTTCCTCCAGTGAAATGCCACTGGATGCATATGACCATCATCTCTATGTTGGGACAAGATGGCTCTTAAGGTATAGTTTGATGCGTGAGTCTCTAAGAAAAATAGCTTGGTAGAATCTGGGTGGGTTAGGATTGGGACAATGGTGAAAGGGATCTTTAAGGTCTAGAAGGCCTTATCGGCTTCTGGGGTCCATTAGAACTTTGAGTTTCTTGTGAGTTTGGTGAGTGGTGTGACTATAATTGAGTAATCCTTGATAAATATCTTATAGAAGTTGTCAAAGCCAAGGAAACATTGGACATTGCGGACACATGGGTGTTTGTCGGTCAAGAATAGTCTTGATCTTCTTAGGATCCATGAAGATTCCTCTTTGGGAGACATTATACCCCAAGAATTCCACTTCTGTGTGATGGAAAAAACACTTTTTAAGTTTTGCATATAGTTCTTTTTCTTAGAGCTTTTCCAAAACTAATTTTACATGGTGCTTGTGCTCCTTGGGATCTTTTGAGAATATGAAGATATCATCCGAGTATATAACTACAAAATCATCTATATGCTCTTGGAATATATCATTCATCATATGCTGAAACACTATAGGAGCATCGGCGAGACTAAATGGCATAACAATATATTTGAAGTGACCATACCTTGTGCAGAAGATTGTCTTCCATTCATCTCCTTATTTGATCCGTACAAGATTGTAAGTCCCTCAAAGATCAATCTTTGTGAAGATCTTGGGTTTTCCAAGGCGTTCCAAGAGCTTTGGTATCAATGGAAAAGAACATCGATTCTTGATTGTTGTCTTATTGAGTCCTCGATAATCCACACATATTCAAAGTGACCCGCCTTTCTTCTTCACAAATAGAATTGGGGCTCCAACAAGAGACTTTGAGTGCCTAATGAACCCCTTGGCTAAGTTTTCATTAATGTTCTTGCATAGTTCATTTAGTTAATCAGGGGATAGCCTATAGATGAGTCTAAAAGGTGGTTAATCCCCCTCATGGAGCTCTATATTACAATCATATGGTTTGTGTTTGTGAAAGAGATGCATTTTTTTTTCAAAGACATCTTGGAATTCTTGATACTGGCTTGGTAGTTTGATTGACTCATCCTTACTAGAAATTTAAGGTAGCGTATGATATATCGTGTAGATCGGTTCTTGCCTTGGTGTGTGCATAAAGGCTTTGGATCATAGATATACCAACTTTCCTTGATTTTCACGACGTGTAATCTTTTGCTTAACCCAATCAATTTCTGGGATGTGTTTCTTTACCCAAGACATCCCAAGGATGATTGGATTTGTGGGATTGGATATGACATTAAAGCATACACAAGATTTTTGATCGCCAAGAGTTACTGTGAGTGGTCCAATTTCCTTGGTAATATCTCCAAATGCTAGAGATATTCTATCCACGTCTTTAGTTGTTGTTAGATTGGTCTTTTGGAGTACTCGAATCTGGTATCTATTCACAAAGCCATTATCAATGAAGCATGTAGAGGCCTCGGAGGCGACCAAGGCTTGAGGGAAAGTGTCTTTCTTAACAAGATCATCTGGAATGTGACAAGCAAAGTTTCTATGTGTGTGGTTGGGATCAAGAGACCCTTTCTTATATCATAGTCATATTGTACGGTCTCATTTACAATCAAACATTCTCGTTTTCTTGCTCGAGGATGGTTGCAACAACTCTTGGGGTTCTTGCCCTCTTATTGGGAAATTTAGGGAGATGTATTTGGGGTTTCCACAATATAGACATAAATGATTCTCTCTTCGTCTTTGCTTTTCTTGTGGGTTTGGAATTTGGTATTATCTATTTGCATTGGTTTGAACTTGGTTTCTTCTCTAGTTGGGTCTCTTATTGAGGTTGGGTTCCATTGGCGAGGCCTTAATTCTTGTCTTTCTTGCTTTCTCTCGAACAATCTATTATCACAATGGATGGCTTGCATGATATAATCGTTGAGTGTTTTTGCCTTAGGCATAGTGAGCATGAGGTTCTTGATGTTATCTCGAAGATCTCATTTGAGTTGCCTGATAAAAATACTCATGCCAAGTGAGATCACATATTAATTGCCTAAATTTAGATGCATAAGCAGAGGGAGGATGGCTACCTTGTCATAGCTTTCGAAGTTTTGTTTCCGCTACTCAATCAGGGTTTGTATTTTCAAATGTGGAAGTGAGCTCGCAAAGAAATGCCTCATAGTTATGAATCCAAGATTGGGGTGAACCATGATAAAGCTCGACCACAAAGCAAAGACCTAATGAATCCCACCATGAAAGCATCATGGATACCTTTGGTTGCATGCGAATATAGAGCTTTACTTGTAGGAATCCCATGAACTTCGGATGGTCACCATTGAGCTTCTTTGGCATGTTGATATTGGGTTCTCTTGTTGGGGGTTGGCAAACACGCAGAATCATTTGATCACTTCCTCTCTTGTTTTGCAAGTCTCGGGTTGGTCTTGCATATCTTGAAGTGCATGGCCTAGATGCATAGGGTGTTCTATTTGAAGTTGCACTTGTTGTTCATTTAAGTCTTTAATTAAAAGACCGTAGGTATGGATACAAGATATATCAAAATTAAAAGATCTCACTTGGTGACAATGAACAAGATACAAGGCAATATTAGGCAAGATCTCATACTACAAGATTAGAAGGTGGACAAGACAAGACTAGATACCATGACTAAACAAGAACTAGAATTGGAACTTGAAGTTACTTACTTGAAGGTCTCCACTCCTCGAGCTTCCAAGACTAGGATGGGCAAGACTGAGGAGCTCATTGGTGAGCCCCTCCTTTTATAGGTGTTGGAGGGTGGTTGAAGATATTGTAGAATGTTTCACGATGGCATCATTGATGTAGGCAATGACATGGCACATCTTCTAGAAGGTACTATGATGATGTCAATGATGATACATGGAATGACATGGCATATCTTCTAGATGGTTCTTTGATGATATGTTAGGGTTGGGTTTGCATGGTTGGGTTGAGGATTTCTTGTCAAGGGTGCGTTCCATGTGGTGTGGATTCATATAGCATGATCAAGAGTTAATCCATACACTTGATCATGGCATATTTGTGACAGTAATAGCCTTGTGTTGAGCGTAACCTCTTGCTATATACCTAGCCTTAGAGTAATCAATACTATTATCTCGCTTATGTTTCAACTTGTAAACACAGTATCAATAGCACTTTTACTAGCATGTAGATTATATCAGGACCAAGTGTCATTCTTGTCACTAGCATCGTACTCAAATTGCATAATAGCCACCGAATTTTTGAAATTAAGTCCACTTGTTATTAGCTTTTTTTAAATCAAATAGTGCATGATAGTTTGAAGCATACGATGCATTATGAAAGGTCTCAAAAAAAGTATGATTAGAAAGTGCATCTAGTTGATCGTCACATAATTTGCATCAAGCATTTTAGTATGGACTTGGACTTCTTAATTGGTGGCTCTCTCATCAATAATTATGCCATTTACATTTGTATTGAAAATATGCTAATTTGTGGATGTGTTAAAAAACTTTCATAGGTTGAAAAATTGCGTCATGGTGTTATGTTTGATTAGCAACCATTATTGAAGAGGCAATAAAGTGTCATTATATCTTGTGAGTATATAAACGTCTCCTTGCCACACTAAAGTAAATGTCACTTAACTTTAACAACGATAATGTTATAATTGACTCAATCACAATTTGTGAATAATATAATCTATAACCTTTGATTTTGGAATTATAACCAACAAAGAAACATTCTATAGCCTTGTCGAGATACATAAAATAAGCAACCAAAAAGACACAAGTGAGAAATAGATAGCCTTTTGCCATGCCAATCCTTATTTGGAGTCATAAATCACAAAACTTTGGGGTCAACACTTATCTAGCATATAAGTTGTGCATATAAGAGTCTCAAGTTAGAATAAGTGGTAACCTTAAGTTTTAATAATACAATCTTTCATTTTCATGAAAATCTATTCTCTCTCTTAACTATTGCATTTTCTTGGTGTATACAACATTGTACATTAGTATTTTATCTCGTGTAACTAATAATCCATTGAATCCTATAGACATACTTTCCCTTAATGAGAAGGGTGAGTGCTCGCTTTAAGTCTTGATAAAATTTTAGTATTATATTCAAATTGATTGAAGCAATTTGTGAGCAAGTCATTGAATCATTTTTGGAAAAGGAAACCTACAATATTCATCGAATATGCAACTTTCATAGATGTGTTTTGCAAGTGTAATCAAAGTGGAAAACAAATTCCTATAAGTGTAACAAATTAGTGAACTTTAAATGGTTATAACATGTATGCTAAAGTTTTGCACTTGAAAGAGTGCACAAATATATATTCTACACATTTATTAAAATTATTGAGCTTGTATAATCTACGATATTGTGAATATTGAACTTGTACAACCTATGATATAGTGAACATAACCATAATCTTTGAGCTTGTACAATTGTAGAACATAATGAACTAAGTTTAATGATTGTATCACCACATGAGCGATAATATACATTGCATCTATTATCCAGACTTGGAAATCAAGCTAATCTTGAGAAGTGTTGATGCTTATAACAAATTCTTTTTTATCTTTGGCACAAACAAAGAATTTGAAAGTATGAAAGCATTGCAATAAGTAGCAATAAACACAATTTTACCAATACTAAAAATATGATAAGGTGAGTTATTGACATGTGATAGTACTATCCTTAGAGGCAGACTTGAGAATTGAAAATTTTGTATTAAAAGGTAATATGCTTGGTGGCATCACTTTCAAAGTATGACACATTTGAATCCACTACATATACGCAAGAATCTTGTAGAAAATATTCATCATTGCATTGTGTACAGAATACTCACTTTTCATCCTCTTGCACAACATTTGTAGATTTTGAATTCGAAAAAACAGTGACTATAACTACTAAGCTAGTTTCTTTTTTTCAAAGTCTCTTTTGTAGCAAGTTTAGAATATACATGATTTCTTGCCTTATAGTTTCTATACAAGCTTTTATTGTCTTTTTTCTTGTCATCCTTATCATGCTTCTTTATTGGATCAATATTTGTGGATTTTCGCTTAACAGGCATTGGCCTATATATCTCTAAATCATTCTCGTAATTTTGCTCAATAGTAGGTGTTAGTACTTTAGCATTCACTACAATGAAATTGGAATCTATTGCATCCTCAATATCACATGTTTTTGTAGCACATGTAGTTTTCATAATCACAACTAGATATGCTTCAATTTCTTGCACAATTTCGAAAACCCTTTTGCAACCAATATATGACACATCATATAAGCTCATATTGGATGAATAGCTCAATTTAACTTGCCCTTGAGAGTCAATACATGGAATAAGATTTTTGCCAATCATCTCCAATGATTGCACTCGATATAAAAGTTGTTAAATAGAGAAACATAAGTATAAAATCAACGTATGTTATATAATACATCACAAAGTAGGTTGTCAAAGGTCTTAACTGCAAAAATAACTAGTATAAAAAGTGACAAACTATTATGAGTAATATCGATAGTAGTGCAAATAAAGCCTAAAACAAACTCAAATAATAAAATCCAATGATAATAAACTCAATGGGATCTCTGGCAATATTAGTTGACATGCGAATGTAAGTCTTATTGAAAATTAGAGGAGATAAAGGGAAGGGTGTTAATGACTTTGCTAAAGAGGGTGAAGTCCACTCTCATATGAGTTGTGGGATTTAGGGTAGTTGGAATGTATACACACACCTTGAAAAAGAAAAAGCTCGAGAGCACAAAAGTGAGTAAACTAAGAGGTATTAAGATAGAAGATTTACAAGGTTAACTTTGCCTTAGAGTGAATAGAGATATCCACAAGATTGGGGAAAGAAATCTCCTAGTTAGGGAAAAAAGTGCCTAGATAGTCCTAATTGTGTCCATGTAAATCATTAACACACACACACACAGAGGTAATTTTTGATGCCACAAAGGGACAAAGGGATGCAGAGTTTTTTTAGTAATGATAAGTGAGCGATAGATAACATAAATGCTATCTAAAACTTGACGTTGTGAAGCAAAGGAGTATCAAAAGGATAATTGATCTTGATTAGATTATGAATATAATGAAGAATATGAAAAACACAAATCAATAGCTAATATTGTGTCAAGTAGATAGAATAGAGCAATGATATAAACTAAAGGCATGTAGAGCAAAGAGACACACATCAGGTTTTTTAGTGAGGATAAGCGAGTGATAGATAACATAAATGCGATCTAAAACTTGACATTGTGAAGCAAAGGAGTATCAAAAGGGTAATTGATCTTGATTAGATTATGAATATATTGAAGAAAATGAACAATTAATAACCTAGCCCCAGAAAACATAAATGAATAGATCATATTGTCTCAAGTAGATAGAATAGATAAATGATATAAACTAAAGGTCTTGAGTTTTTTTAATTTTTTTTAACGAGCTATACAAGAACAAAGAAACGTCCAATGATGAAAGTACACAAAAACTTAATGTTTATTATAGTTATTGTAAATAGAATCATAATACAACACATAATTTTGAGTCTTTTGTGCTTTCACCCTTAAGTCTAACAAGAACAGAAAGAAGAATAGCCTTTAGGAAAATAGTAGAGGCAAGACAATCCTAATTTCACAATAGGGATGCCATAAGAGAATTATATTGCTTCATTAAGAAACAAACATTTCTTTTCTAAGTGCAACAAAGCAATAATCGAATGTTTTTTAAACAACCTTACATTAGATAAGTTGGAGGCTTCCAACATGAAGTCTAGAACATTGAAGAAGATGAGAGGAGTCACTTTTACTAAACTCAAAGATTGATTTCATAAGCCTAAGTGTCCCAAGTCTTAGGAAGTCTTTCTAAATCTACTAGGGTCTCAAGTGGCTAAAATTCTCATTCCAACAAGTGGTTGGTCTATCTCATAAGCAAGTGACTTATTGTTCTAGGATGATTTTTCTTCTTGATTCCCATTGAAAACCTTGTAATCCCATCTCACCATTGAAGTTGACATGATAAGGTTCTAGCTTTTCTCTCTGTGATGCCAACTTTCAATAATTTTTTTAAAAAATAGAGATCACCTATTTGGTAAAATATAGATAGTCACAAACCTAGAGCCATTACTTGCTATATTTCCACAATTGACCACCTTAAAACAACATGTATCTTCTTTAGAGTAAGTTATATGCATGTGTAAAAATAAGGGCCACATAATAGCCATGGTAAGGCTTTTCAAGTGCTATTGTGACAATTAGACTTTACCATGAATAGTGGCTAATCTTGATGTCCTTTAGCTCTGAAAAGTAGATCACTTTCTCCACAATTAGTTTGCCACATATCCAATAATTACAACCACGAATTGTGCTATTTATGTAATTCTTACGACGATTGTAGTCACTTTAAATGTTTTGGTTATTTCTCTAATCAAAATAGCAAAGATCACTCTCCCTTCGTTAACAATGGCTAGGAATTTCTCAATCTTACTTTCTGTCTCCTCTCTATATTGGTCTCCATTAACTCTTGTGACGATTTGTTTCTTCTTTAGATGGCAAGCTCAATATGTGCAAACATTGATAATGGATTGTTTAGTTAGATAGATTTGCAAGTCTACACTTAATATATGTATAGTTGTTATGATCTTCACATGGCCATTAATTTATTACTTATTACATTCAGTTTATTGCACGTAGCTATAGTTGGCATAGTTATAACACCAGTCAATTAGTATAATTAGTTATGTATTGCTCGACTTAGTAGATTACTTTTCTTTATATTGTAACTTATTTATACTTTGTATATATTGTATTATTTGTAAAAGAATAAGAAAAAAATCTTAAAGAAAACATTTTGACCTCCATCTTTTTTTTTTTGTTTTTGAGTGAGCTTTCTCTTGTGTATATAGTGTGTGTTTGGTGCAGTAGTTCAAAGCAAGTTCCTTCACCATGCAATTCGTGACATGGTATTAGAGTGTCACCATTGAGAGGCTAGTTTTGAAGGTTGAAGTGAAAAAGAAGCGAGGATTTGAACAAGAAAGTAATGGGCAAGAAGCTCTTTCTTTCTCTTAGATAGTGTATGGAGGCACCAGAAGTAGGGCATAGCAAAAATCTCAGATTTTTGTGAGTTTTAGTGTGTGAGTAGAGGGCTATTTATTGTTAAAGAATCCACATAGAACTTACCATTGTTTTTTTGGCCATTCAAGATCGTTTGGGTCTTATTTTAGACTCACAAGGTTGTGGACAACAGTTTCAAGGTATAGTATAATTTTTGTTGTATTGACAGAAAGTGAATACATTGATAATAGATTTTGAATTTGTAAGTTCTGAGGCGTTTGTCAAGTTACATATACCGTTGAGTAGCCAGTGAAAAATGTTGCTTAGTGTATTATTGTACACTTGTGAAAGATTGTAGAAGACTTGGTTTTTTTAATTGTTTTTGTGATAATAGTAGAGAACAATGAAAATCCCATCATTCAGAAGTTGAAGAAGAGTAATTACCTATCATGAAAGTTTTGTGTGAAGAACTTATTAAAAAATGCATATTCGAGTTTTTTTTAATTAAAGAAAATGAGTGAGAGTTGAGAGATTCTACAATGAGAGATGAGTTAAAGGAGTGGAAATAATGAAATGTAAAAGGTAAAAATATGATCTATTAGTTTTATGTAGTCCTTAAGAATACTATATTGGGACATATAAAAAATGTAAAAACTTTCCATATAGCTACGATAATCTTTGAGAATATAATTTTAGTAAAAATAACATCACAGAAGATTTAACTCATGCAAGAGTTGAATACCTTGAAGAAAGAAAATATATATGTAAATGAGTATGTTTTGAAGATGATAAGAATTGTAGATGCTTTAGTAGCTATTGATGCAATGCTTAATGATGATGATTTGATTTTATGTATCTTAGATGGCCTTAATAATGAGAAGACTCGGTAATCATGTATCACTTATGTGTATGTATAAAAGAAGTTTTTTTGTTTTTGATGAGTTGGTCTCTCTTATAATCACTGAAGAGATCAATATGTAGAGTGAATCATTTGAAAGAAGTGAACATGTTTCAATATTTTACTTAAGTTCAAGAAGGGGATGTGATAGATCCTCTTTTAGAGACCATGGTATGAGACGTGTTGGTGATATAATCAACAAAATATATTTAATTAGTGGTTTGGTGAAATATAGAGTTTAGGAGATTGTGAAAACTTTGGAGACAGTGAAAGCTCTAGAAAAAGAGGAGAATGAGAGAAAAGGTTATGGCAAGTCTAGTATTGTTTGCTATTATTATGACAAAACATGTTATATTGCAATCCATTGTTATGGTAAGAAGGATGATATCCATAGGGGTAAATTGCAGCAATAAAACTATGTATTGTCTTGACGATAGATTGAAGACAAATGAGTTTTTATTTGTAATTTAGCATATGATGTATACTGTTACAAGAAAGAGGACATATGATGATGTATTGTATGTTAATTCAGGTCCATCTAATTATATGACTAGTCATATTGAATGGCTTAGAGAGACGGATTTACAAAATTCAAGTTATGTATAGACGGATGATGATTCATGCCACTCAATTTCACACATGAGAAAGGTTTTCTTATTCTTGTATGACGGTTAGACAAATAATCTGTCAAATGTATGGTATGTATATTTATGACAAAGATTTTAGTATCTACTAGTCAGATGGTAGAGCAAGGGTTGTAAGTTCGATTTAAAGTAAAATGTTGCTTTGTGGATGATTTTTATGATAAGTATAAGTTGGGTACAAAAAGAAGTAGAATTGAATATATGTTCACTTTAGATATTAAAATTCTTGCTAGGAATACTATTATATACGCTAAAGGCAAAGGAGTGGTTGCAGACATTGAAATATTACACAAAGATATTGGATATGTAAATGTGCAAATAATGAAATTGATGTAGTCTAAAGGATTGATTACTTTCAGAGTTGTAGAATTTTTTGAACTGTGTAAAGCATGTCAGTTCGATAAGTAGACAAAATAACATTTTTTGTATGACAAAGATGTGAAGAGAAATATACTTAATGTTGTACATATAGATATTCAAGAGACTTACATAAAATATATATCTTGGTAGTAGCAAATATTTTGCTATTTTTATTGATGATTTATTGAAGAAAGATGTTGATATATTTCATGAAGAAAAAGAGTGATATATTTGACATTTCAAAAATTGCAAGGCTATTTTGGAAATAAAAACATGCTTAAGAGTTAAGTGCTTGAGGTTAGATGGAGAGAAATAGTATCTCTCTAATAAGTTTAATGAAATTTTGAGGTCTCATGGGATAAAGAGATAATTTGCTTGTAGATATATCCCACAGTAGAATGGGGTTGTAGAAAGAAATACTAGTCATATTGTAGAAGTCTCATGAGCATTGAGACTGAAAAGAATATGTCAAATTTTTTTTGATTTGAAGTTGTTGATGTTACTATCTATAATATGAATAGAACTTCCATATCAGTAGTTCTTTCATGGGACAATCCTTAAAGAATGCTTTACATGCAAGGAGCCCAATGTGTTACACTTCAAAGTGTTTGGTTGCATTGGGAATGTTTATGTGCTAGATGAGCTACCAAAAAAGCTTGATCCAAAGGTTGAAACACATATTTTTATTGGATATTCTTTAGGAGCAGAAAGGGTATCATTGTTATAACCCTATCATAAGTGAGTTCAAAGTGAGCAGAGATGTTATTTTTTATGAAATGAGCAATTGGTATGCATTTAGTGGTGATACATTGGATGATGATGATGATAAAAGTTATGTGTAGAAGGACAAGTAAGAATCACAGAGTCGTAGTGGACCACAAATATCATATGGTACTACATCTACAGTTAGCCCTTGGTCCAAGAGACTAAGGAGCAAACCCACATCTTTAGGTGCATCTAATAATAGTGTTTCAGATAAAGGCAAAGGGAATAAGAAACTATCAAATGGTAATGAGACATTTGCTAGTCATTTGGGGTTGATGGAGATTCAAGTGGTTCAGAGATTTTTGATGATGAGCTTGGTATTCCTTCAGTTAGGATATCGGATGTATAGAGTACATGGTAATGTAAAGGCTCCACTAAGTGATAAAGTGATATACATGCCTAGTATGGTCAAATATCCTATGAAAAGATTTGGTTTTGAAGGTTATACAGCTTATCATTATGCTTATATGGTAAAGATAGTTGAGGATATTGAGCATACTAGCTTTGAGAATGCTATTGTTCATGCTCATTGGGATGTAGCAATGGATGAGGAGATGACTGCATTAAAAGCCGATAAAATGTGGGACCTCATACCATTGTCTAAGGACAATAAAGCCATTGGTTGTAAGCGGGTCTAGAAAATTAAGCATAATACAAATTGTTCTATTAACAAGTGAAGGCTAGGTTGATTGCAAAAGGCTATGCTCAAACACGAGTCTCCAAGAACCGAGCCAACCATTATGAAGAGACATTTAGTCTATTTATTAGGATGGAAAATGCTACATGTAGCAGCCAAAGGTTGAGTTTGTAGCAAATGGATATAAAGAACGCCTTCTTACATGGTGAATTGCAAGAAGAGATGTATATGGAGTAACTAGTAGGTTATGAAGATTTAGAGCATTCTACATATGTGTGTAGGTTAAGGAATGTGCTCTATGGACTGAAGCAAGAATCTAGAGCATGGTCTGATAAGATATGATAGTATCTTGTTAACACTAGCTTTTCTATTTTTTTATGTTGATCACTTATTTTATGAGTAATAGATACAAGTTTGGTTATCATAGTCATCTATGTGGGTGATATGATTATTATAGGTGACAGTGATAGTGGGATTACTGAAGTTACAGACTTTACGAAGAAGAAGTTTGAGATGAAGAATTTGTGTGAGCTAAGGTACTTTCTTAGTATTGAGGTGATCAGGTGTGAAAATGGTATATGATTGTCTCGAAGATAGTATTGCTTGGATATGTTATCCAAGTATGGTATGACAGCATGTAAATTTCTTTTAGTGCCATTGGAGCAAAATGTGAAGTTGAGTATTGATGTTGGGGATGAGATAAAATACCCCATTATGTTTAGGAGGATAGTAGGGATTCTAATTTATATGATTATGACAAGGCTAGACTTGAGTTATGCTGTTGGTCTTGTCAGTCAACTTATGTAGATACTTGGAAAGTCTCATTTGGATACAATTAGATATATATTGAGGTATGTGAAGTCTGCTTTGTATTATGGACTTTTTAGTGGGGTAGATAATGATATTTATGTATTTGGATACATAGATGCAAATTGGGATGGTAGCATGTTTGATAGAAGATCTACCAGTGGATGTATGTTTTCCCTTGGTAGTGTAGTAGTTACGTAGAGTAGGAAAAAATAAATTATAGTTGCTTTATCGAGTATAGAGGTTGAGTACATAGGTGTTGCTATAGCAGTGTGTCAGGTGGTGTGGCTACAAAAGTTATTGGGTGATTTGGATGTATAGAAAGATGATCTAGTTGTCATTCATTATGAAAATATGAGCATTATACAATTAGTTAGGAACCTAATGTTCCATGCTAGGACAAAACACATTGAGGTGCATTACTACTTTGTGAGAGAGAAGGTACTTGTAGGAGAGATTGAGTTTGTATATGTCAGCACACAAGATTGGATAATTGAGATTTTCACAAAGACATTGGGTGCAAAGAAGCTTTGAAAATTTTGAAGCTTCCTTGGAGTTGCAGAGATACAATTGAGGATGAGTGTTGACATGGCAAACTCAATATGTGCATACATAGTAGAATGGATTGCTTGGTTAGATGGGTCCACATATCTACATTTAGCATGTTGGTGGTCATTATGATCCTAACATGGCCATTGACTTATCACTCGTTATATTTAGTTTGTTGCACCTACCTCGAATTGTAATAGTTTTAGTGCCAATCGATTAGTATAGTTAGTTATGCATTGTTTGATTTAGTAGGCTATTTTCCTTCATGTTGTATCTTATCTATACTTTTTCTACATTGTAATGTATATAGAAGAATAAGAAGAAACCAACAAGAAAATATTTTGGTCTCCATATCTCTTCTTGTGTTGTCAAGTGAGCTTTCTCTTGTGTGTATAGTGTGTATTTGACACAATAGCTCAAGCAAGTTCCCCCACCAGAGGATTCATTTCTTAAGGCTAAGAAGTCTTTAGTCTCCCTCTCTATTGTTTGAAACACTTTCTTTAGTATGTTTTTCAAAATAAATAAAAGCATGGTAATCAATTTTTTTCTTTTTTTAATGATAATGTATTGTTTTAGAAATCTTATTTCCTTCCTTAGTGCAAACATCTAAGGCCTTGGGTATTTACTATAACCTTGTATCCCTTGATCACAAAGATCTTGGAGTATGCATTTGTCTTGATTGCACATTCTAAATTTTGAAGCTAAAGTTCTTCTATTAATAGTCTTCAAGGTTCTATTCATTGCATCTTAAAGTTAAATCCAATGTCTTTGATGCTCAAGAACCATATCAATGCGGATTATGGATGGCGGATATCATGTCAACAAATCTTCACGAACAACTTCAATTCTGTTTGTTTCTACTTTTAGGTGGTGTGCCAAGATTGTGGGAGAGAAGGAAGGAGTCTCACTTGAAGCTTTCTTACTTGCACAATGGGGGAATACACACAGAGGTGGAGGCTGAAAATAGTTTTCCTCTTCTTAGTTGTGTAAGCCAAAAGAACTCTAGTACAAAGAAATAGAAGAACCCTATATATGGGTCTCAAACCAAACTCAACTAACTATGGTGGCATACTAACTGAGCCACGAACTAGAGTAGATAAGGATAGCTATCATATAGCTATTAATCATGGGCGGTGTACCAACCGTGTCTACAACTGACAAGTCGATGACATAAATACACAACGGTCACCCTGGCGTATCACGAGTGGAGCTCGATATCTCAACACTCCCCCTCGAGCTCAATCCCAATTCCTATACACCAAGCAGGTCTCTGAACTTGCGCAGCTTCTCTGCGCCCAATGCCTTCGTGAATATGTCAGCTACCTGATTCTCTGTGCTGACATAAACTAGATGAATAAGACCTAGTAAAACCCTCTCTCGCACATAGTGATAATGCACCTCAATGTGCTTTGTTCTAGCATGATAGACTAGGTTATTTGCCAAGTGTATACTACTCATGTTGTCACAATAAATGACAACTGGCCCATCTGTAGATTGATGCATATCATAAAGTAGCTTATGCAACCAAGCTACCTCACATGCAGCCATTGCTGCGCCCCTGTACTCAGCCTCTGTGCTGGATAAGGCAACTATAGGCTGTTTCTTCCTGCTCCAAGTGACTGCAGCACTCCCAAAAGAGAACACATATCCACTAGTAGATCGTCTATCAGAAATGCCACTAGCCCAATCAGCATCAGTATATCCATGTAACTGTATTTGAACCCCAGTCTCATAAAATAGGCCATACTGCAATGTGGACTTCACATACTTGAGTATGCGTGTAGCCACATCCAAATGCGGTTTCCTTGGAGCCTGCATAAACTGACTTACCAATCCAACAACATAGCTCAAATCTGGCCTGGTAAGAGTCATATAAATCAAGCTTCCTACTATGCGTTTGTACATAGTAGGGTCTTCTAGAAGCTCACCTGCATCTATGCTCAGCTTCACATTCTGCTCCAAAGGAACTGAAATAGGCTTACAACCTGTCATCCCATATTTGGACAGTATGTCCAATCCATACTGCCTCTGTAAGAGCTTATCCCACTTGGTGATCTAATCACCTCAATGCCCAAGAAATAACGCAGCTCTCCCAAATCCTTCATCTCAAACTTTTGCTTCAATAGCATTTTCACATGAAGGATATCTTCATCACTGTCACCTGTCATAATCAAATCATCAACATAAATGACAAGTAGTATAATACATTTCTCTGTTTTTCTCACATAAAGTGAGAAATTTGCCTTGGAAATCTGAAAGCCAATAGTGACAAGATACTGTCTTATCTTGTGAGACCATGCTCTAGGTGCTTGCTTCAAGCCATACAAGGATTTCTTCAACCTGTAAACAAACTTAGGATAAACAACATGCACATAACCTGGTGGCTGCTCCATATAGACCTCTTCTTGCGAATCACCATGCAAGAAGGCATTCTTTACATCCATCTGATCTAAAAACCATCCTTTTGATGCAGCCATAGCAATGATTGCTCTTACGGTTGCCATCCTTGCAACCGGACTGAATGTTTCTTCATAGTCAATGCCATATGTTTGTGCATATCCCTTGACTACTAATCTTGCCTTGTATCTGTTCACAGAACCATCTGCATTGTGCTTCACCTTATAAACCCACTTACAGCCAATTGCATTTTTACCTTTAGGCAAAGGTACCAATTCCCATGTAGCATTTACTTCCAAGGCATCCATTTCTTCATCCATGGCTTTCTCCCATTTTTCTTTTCCCATGGCTTGCTCAAAAGAAGGGTTCTGGTTCCTGTATCACTTTGACAATATATGCATAGTGAATGGGTGTAAATCCATCATATTTCAGCCTATCCACAGGATACCTAGCTCTAATAGACTTGCGCAAAGTAGGTTCACTCCCAGGTGCTCTCAAAACATCCCTGGTCTTCCTTACTCCAGATGTAACAATAGAAGGAATACCCAACTCATCATCAATGCTTTGTTCTGAGCCACTGGATTCACCATCCACATAAGAGTGACCTGCATTCACATCAAACATGGGATGATCAACCTTCTCTTTTCCTTTTCGTGATACCTGCATACCACTATCTGCATTACTTTGAGAAGATTCTCCTGATCTCAATCTGCCTGTCCATGGCGAAGAATGTGAACCACTGCTAGAGGACGCTCCAGGTCCACTAATATTTTGTGACTGTTGCTGTGAATTCTATGCAGCATTACCATTTTGTGCATCTACATCATCAATCACATTTACTGGTTTATACCAGCTACTCATCTCATAAAAAACATCTCTGCTCACTGTAAACTTACGAGTAGAAGGGTTATAGCATCTATACCCTTTTTGCTGCAGAGAGTAACCAATAAAGATGCACTTCTCAGCTTTTGGATCCAACTTGGATCTCAACTCATCAGGCACATGTACATAGGCAATGCAACAAAAAATTTTCAAATGAGAAATATCTAGCTTCTTACCAGTATAGCTCTCCTCTGGAGTCATTCCATGTATTGCAGCAGTGGGAGTCCTGTTCATTATGTAGACTGCTGTAGCAACTGCTTGAGCCCAATAAAAATGTGGCAAGTCTTTTTCATTGAGCATGGCACGAGATATCTCTCCAATATGCCTGTTTTTCCTTTCTGCAATTCCATTTTGTTGTGGGGTATGACTGCATGAATATTGTTGCTTTATGCCATGCTCCTGCAGGAACCTTACAAACTCATTTGAGAGGTACTCTCCCCCTCCATCTGACCTTAGGCATTTTATTTGCAGGCCTGTTTCTTTTTCAACGATAGCTTTAAGGGTTTTGAAATGCCCAGAAACTTCACTTTTCTTTTTCATAAAATACACCCAAACTTTTCTACTATAGTCATCAATAAAAGTGATAAAAATAATAACAGCCTCCAAGAGATGCAGCTTTAGTAGTCCACACATCCGAGTGGATTAATTCCAATGGCTTCTGACTCTCTTGAACATGTCTAGGAAATGGTTTCTTTGCCTGTTTTCCAAACTGATAGGATTCACATACCTTATGCATTTCTGTAACCTTGAATTTAGGCAAACCTGCAACAATATTTTGGGCCTGCATTGATTTAAGTCGCTGTACATTAACATGACCAATGCGTTTATGCCAGATATCAATATCTGCAACTACACCGGTCCCATGTGCAAACATTGTTGCACTCAATTCAGACATGTTTGCATCCAATGTAAACATTCTGCCCTTCTTCTTTCCTTTTGCTATCAAGCGACCTTTATTTTTCATATCCTCAACAAAGCATCCATGAGGATTAAATCTGACCTGCAAGCCCTGCTCAACCATTTGACCAACAGAAACCAGATTCTTGGTGATATTCGGGACATGAAATACATCGGACATGTATTTTTTTTTCCCATCTTGCATAGACAAATGAATTTTTCCAATCTGCACAATAGGATGTGCAGTATCATCACCAGTCTCCACAAATTCTGGTTTCTTCATTTTTCTTGCATCCTCCATCCATTCTGTATGACCTGTCATGTGGTTTGATGCACCCGAGTCAATATACCATACATAATTGCTTTCTTTTGCACTTGTCACAGAATTGTTCATGTGCTGCACCATAAACAAGTGCTCATTTCTGTCATCACCCTGTCTACTAGAAGATGCATAATTCCCTTGTTGCAGTTTTCCATTCATGATGTCATTCTGCTTTTTATAGCAGTCTTTAGCCATATGACCCATTTTACCACAGTAGTAGCATTCAACATTGCTGTTTGCATTTTGGCTTTTTTGCCATCCACCACGACCTCTTTGGCTCCCCCTGCCTCTAGAGTTACCACGTCCTCCTCCATAGGACTGGTTTTCTTGAGTTTGCTGCATATTCTGATTTCTACCATGGCCTCCATATCGGCCTTCTCTACCTCTGCCTCTACCTCTTCCAGCATTTGAGTAGAAGACAGCTTCTTTTGAAGTTCCTCCCGAAGAAGATGCACCACCATTTCTCTGCTCCTCAGAAATTAGAAGAGCAATCAACTCCTCAAAATCAGGAAATCTTTCACGGACGGAAATGGATGTTCGAAACTTTGCATAATCCTTTCCTAGACCATTCAAGGTTACAGAAACTAAATCATCATCTTCCACTGGCGACCCAATGGAAGCAAGTGCATCTGCAATCTTCTTCACCTTCATGTGGTAGTCATTGATGCTCATATTTTCTCTTTGCACATTATGCAACTCTTGCTTGAGCTGCATTTTTCTAGCTTGCGTATTTGTGCTATACATTTTTGACAAAGTATCCCATGCCTCCTTTGGCGTACTTGCATCTTGAATATGCACAATCATAGAGTCTGAAATGCTGATAGATAGCCAGTACATAACTTTTCTGGCTCTCTCATGCCATGCTTTAAATGCTTGCATTTGCTGTTGATTGGGAACATCAGGAAGAACTGGTTCTTCTTCATTTCCTGCAACAAATTCCCAATATCCTTTTCCCATAAGGAAATTCGTCATTCTAAACTTCCATGCTTGGAAGTTGTTCTTGTCAAGCTTTTCAGTGACAATCTGTGAGAGAGAATCAGACGCCATTACAGAACACAACAAAAAATTCTGTCACTGCAAAGAACACAGCTTCAGCCTCACAAAGGCAAATCTGCAAAACTGGCGAAAGTGGTATTTGACCACACAGTCACTTCCTAGTGACGATTTTGCATCAACAGGCAACAGGGATGATTTTGAAACTCCCAATGTCTCTGCGCACAAGCATACGATGCAATTTCTACAGTAACTTTTCACTGACCTGTAGAACAGTGGCTGCACAGTATTAAACTAGGCCTTTTCGTGAGTGCGTGCAGAAAACTTCCGCCTCCAAAACAGGCCCCGAAATGGCCTCAAATAAAAAAAACAAGGTCGCCAAGGGCTAAAGCCCTTGCCCACAGCATATACTGCCCTCTTGCTTCATCGCGAAGGGCGTCTCAACCTGAGACAATGCACTCCTGCACTTTCCGGCTGTGCTACCTGCAGAGATCTGCTCCCAAAACAGAAAATGAAAGCAACATTGCTCCTCTTACCAGAACACCGCGAGCTTGGCTTGCTTTCTTGAGCTCCTTACCACGAACAAGGCTCTGATACCATGTCAAGATTGTGGGAGAGAAGGAAGGAGTCTCACTTGAAGCTTTCTTGCTTGCACAATGGGGGAATACACACAGAGGTGGAGGCTGAAAACAGTTTTCCTCTTGTTAGTTGTGTAAGCCAAAAGAACTCTAGTACAAAGAAATAGAAGAACCCTATATATGGGTCTCAAACCAAACTCAACTAACTAAGGTGGCATACTAACTGAGCCACGAACTAGAGTAGATAAGGATAGTTATCATGTAGCTATTATTCATGGGCGGTGTACCAACCGCGTCTGCAACTGACAAGTCGGTGACATAAATACCCAACGGTCACCCTGGCGTATCACGAGTGGAGCTCGATATCTCAACATGGTGTACCTATCAAGAGTATGCTTTGTTGATAAACTCCATGCTCAATTACGCACGATTCTTGAAGAAAGTGCAATATGGGATCAATGCTATGTGATCAAACATGATGTATTGAAAAAATCATGCATAGGCTAGTTAGAGTGCCCATGCGTGGTTCAATAATGAAAACACAATTCTTAATTAGAATTTAGGTCCCTTATGCCCATTCATACCTCTCAATCAAGAAGAAATAATAGCACTTCTCTTTTCCCACCTCAACTTATAATCACCCATGAAAAAATGGTCATTTTGACTAAAGAACTATCCATACTCATGATTGTTGGAGTCCTTTATGACCCTCAAACTCACCTTTCCTCCTTACCCTCTTATCCCTAGGGTTCCTAATTGAGTGATAGAATTCCCTATCCTATGTATGTGCAAAGATTGTGCATGCTCATTGGATGGTGCACTCTTAACATTCTCTTGCATTTAAACTTTTCTTGCATATAGCTAGAGCGAGTCTTATGCCATGTAGGGGCGAAGTATTGTGCAAAGTAAATTAATCATTTCTAGGGCATGGGAGTAATTTTGAAGAATGGGAGATGATCCTCGAGTGCAATGAGGTGATAAGATATGTGACACGATGATGTTGATGAACCTAGTATCTCAAGAATGTGCAAAAATAAGAGCATAGAAACATTAGTTATTCGCCAGTATTTGCATGCTCCATAAAAAATAGAAGAATATCCTATCAAAACGTGTATCCTCAACCAAGATTGTCAACAAGTGTGTAAGGTAAAAACAAACCAAAAGCATTGCAAAATATCCTAGTCTTAGCGCACACATAGAATCCTACATTATGAAAAGACTATGCAATCAATTACATATGCAAACAAATTTCGAAGTCCTATCTACCATGAGAATCATAAGGGGTTTTGCACTTTTTGCAAAAATGCATGACATTGGGTATGATTGATACAAAAACAAAGCCATTACAAGGTGCCATCAACACAAAAACAAACCTAACTTTGAAAGCTAGAAAAGTGTCTATATATATCATGGCCAAAAGTAACTTAATGCTTTCTGAACTCCTCTTTTATGACTTTTCTTTTTTGATAAATGATCTATTTGCCCTCCTTTTTAGTTGCCTTCATCTTGGCAGTTTTACTTAGGCATGCTTTTGAGCTATG